>NC_056734.1:121450293-121750293 GCF_019279795.1 Protopterus annectens | reverse complement strand
CTACCATCAGTTAGGACAGCTGTGTGATTATCCTTTGTGTCCTGCACAATTTGTATCGTCATGGGTTCATAGTTTCATACTAGGCTATCTGCCCTGGCCATGTTTGAGCATAGACAGACTGTGTGTGGCTTTCGACACCCCTTGCAATGTGCATATTATGCTCATTTAGGGTTTACTTTACTAGATGTAACACAGGGATGGCCCCCAGTGTACATCTACTATCTCCCATGCACTTGACCGGATTTCTCTTGTTGAGTATGAGTGTGGAGCTCAGCCTATCATGGACTGGGATTCTGTTCCAGAGTGTAAGGAGCCTCTGGGTTATGGATCTGTCCCTCCAGCACATCCTATTTATCTATGTGTGGAGGTTCAGATATCTCACTGTGGTGTCTCTGCTGGATCTGGAGTTTCTGCAGTGGAGCATGTCCATTCATTCTGGATTGGACATGGCCTTGTACATCAGGCATACATCGCCTCTGACTGGGCAGTATGCATGTGAATTGGGCTGTGGTTTCTTCAGCCAGGCAGCAGATGACAAATGTTTGGACCCTTTATCCTCTTGGTGAGGTACATTTAGGGTCTTTCTAACTGCTGCAGGTGTCAGGTAAGGTACATCTGAACTGGGGCATTGTTCTCAAGTATGGGCCTGATAAGGGAAGAGTATGAGGGCACAGTGACCTCTCTTGATCTATATGTGCATCCTTTCATATTAAGGTGGGCAATATAGCAGGTCTTCCTGGCCACCTTGGCAGTGTGAGTGTCACATGACAGGTTACCATCCACTTGTGTCCCTAGGTCCCTGATTACTTCTTCCATACATAATGGATTGCCACCTATGTCATACTTTGTGTGTGCCTTGTTTGGTATTTGTTGAGACATTCATACTCTGCAGTGTCTTCAGGAAGGCTGGCTGGGGTTCCTGGGTTTGTGAGGGTAGTCTGTAGCAGGCTGCAAACAGGGACGCAGTTTGAGCCACTGTTACTTGCCCGTGGATAGTCCATGCTGCTTCTTGCTGTGGTACCAAGCTGGGGGTGTGGTTATCCTTGACAATTACTGATAGCCACACGCCTATTGTAGTTTGTTCCATGTTTTGGGGCTGTAGAGCATGGTATAAGGCATAACCTGGTAGTATTAGGGTGCTCTTCTGGGCCTTGACCCAGGTTTCTGTTACAGAACAGATATTGCCATTCTCCATGCTGAGGTGGGTTTGGTCTGCATGCACCTTGCAGTTTAGACTTCTGACATTGGGTAGCATTACGTCCAGTTTGTTTTCCCTTGTGCTACCTATGGTGGTGGGTTTGTGTTTCCAGCTTTACCTATTCAAGGCACAGTGGGGGTGACAACAGCCTTTGCCAGTATCCACACAGCCAGGTGTGCTGGGTGCATGCCATCCCTAGCAGGTGGAGCATCATGTCTTGCTCGGCATGTCATCCCAGGCTGTCAGCCATTTGTTCCCCTTTGCTAACAGCAATACTTCAGCCAATTATTGTACTTGATCTTGTTGTCTTCATAGTGTGGCATCATGCTTGGTGAGGGTGAGATGTTAGGCAGGGTCATCATGTTTGCATATACTAGATGGTGTTACATTGCTTAACACATGGCAATCATGCCTCAGGTGGTGCTGCAGGGCTGCCTATGTCGGATGCACATACTACACTCCCTGTAAATGTTTGAAAGCAAGTTGTGTCATGTTAGGCATCCCTGTTACTATATGAGTGAGTCAGAGAGGGGTATCATTCCCAGGGTTCCTACTGAGCCAGTGTATGTGCTATGCGCTGCCTCTTTGCCAAGGCCAGGGCATACTGGGCACGCCTCCTTCTGCCTACTGGGGCAGGCTCAGTTTGTTCCTCCTCTGAGTCATGCTCTGCCTGTGATGGCCTTGGTAATGATGGGGGGCTGTTTGTCCCGGCCCTATGCTGGTCCTGCTGCAGCAGTTTTTGCAGAATCATATTATGTAGCATAGCACATACCATGACAATTTGGGTACATGTAGTTGGTGAGTACTGCAAGGCTCCACCAGATGTGTCCAGGCACTGGAACCATGACTTGAGCAGCCCAAACACATGCTCTATTACATTTCGTGTTTGTGCGTGTGCCTCATTATGGTGTTCTTGTTCAGATGAGTGTCATCAGCCACGGCTCCAGTGCATATCGAGCATCCCCCACTAAGTGACCATGTGGGATGTCCCCATTGGCAAATGTCTGGTACAGCTGCATCAGATGCCAGATATGGGAATCATGGTAGCTTCCAGGGCAGCCAGCACACACATTCATTATTATGCCCTGGGCATCACATATGACCAGGCAGTTGAAGGAGGGGAAGCCCTTCCGGTTGATGTAGACCCTACCCCGCTCACCAGCTGGTGCCTTGATGCATATATGCGTGCAGTCTATTGCACCCACTACCTCAGGGTATTCCGCTATTTGCTGGAAGAGTCGCATATTGCTGGCCAATGCCTCATGGGAATTGGGGAAATATACATGATCTCCGACATGTGCCGACATGGCATCCAGGAACTGGTGCAGTACCCTGGATGCAGATGCCTGTGAGATCCCCATCATATCACCAGTTGGTCTCTGGAAGGTACCTGTTGCTAGTATTCTTAGGCCAACACATACCTTGGTTTCCACTGGGATGGGTTCCCCTCTGTTGGTTCTGTGTGTGAGGCGTGGCCTGCACATCTCAACAATTTGCTGCAGGAGGTCTCTGTCCACTCTATAGCGCTCCACTATCTCCAGCCTATGTAACCCCTGGTAGGTGACCCTGGGCCTGTACACTCTTCTCCGTCTCCTCACTGTGGGTTGTCTGGCAACATTTGCATTGTCACCACACTCAGCAAGTCTTCTATGTCTCCTTATAACAGCTATGGCAGCCCCTAGCATATTTGTTCTGAGTGCAGCTTTTTCAGTTTTCACTTCTAATAGCTTACTCCTGTCTTGCAGTGTCTCTTGAGAGAAACATACTGCAATGCTGTTTGCAGTGTTTTAAGTGCTGGGCTGGGCTAGTATTCTGCCTGTGTAATTGCCTGCTTCTAATTGTTTTCACCTGCTAGCTCTACCAGTATTCCCTGCTAGCTTCCTACTATTTCTTCTGCTTCCTTTTTCCTCTCTGTTTCCTCAGGGGGGAGCAGCGCGCATACCAGTGAAAACACGCTCACAGTGGCTACCACACGTGCACATATGCTTACACGGACTACAATCTGCTTATTCGGGTTAAAATACACGCACACCAGCGCAAACAGGTTTACAGATCTTTAAAAAGGCTCCTACATGCTTACTCTGCCTTACACTCGCGCACTCTGTCTTACTTGCGCCTCCCAGCACACACACGCGTGCATGCACGCACAGCAAGAAACTTTGGTGTTAGCCACTGTGTACACCTTCCATTTCTTGACTTTCCCATGCTTATCTGTTGACACTCCTCTTTCTATGCTGTGTGACTGACATCTTTCACATACCACTTTGCTCCAATGAGCTTGATTTCTTTCTAACATTCCACCCTGTGATGTGACCTATCTCCTACTCTGTTACTCCCCCTTATCTAACTCTTGCACTACACGGAATGTGCTCATTTGCTATGTGACAGTGCGATTCACTATCCTACCACTCATTTACATAGGATTGCCTACTAATGCTTAGTTACGTGTCTTACACTCAGCTTCCCCCCTTAGCAACCACTAAATGGTGGCCATGTTGTTTTCGGTCTGCTAGTCCCTGCATTATAAATCCATGCATTGCAAAAACCCACATTTGTGGGTTTCAAACCTTTATTTTTATGTTTTATATAGCGCAGCCCGTTTGTGCGGGGCTGCGCTGCGTTTAAACCTTGCCGATCGCCGAAAAAAAAATTATTTTATTTCATGTTTGCATCGGGTTACCATGCCAATGGCCACATATTTGGCCATTGGCATGCTGCCTAATACATATGCACACTTTATTTGGAGCTGACATGGCTCCATTGTGTTATTTGCAGACACGTACTCAGTTGTCAACTGAGTACATTTCTGCACCTAACACGACTCTTACACGGGCTGGTTTCAGCTTCATGGATCGCTAATCTACCTCATTTGCATGCCTTTCAGCTGCAAGTGAGGTAATTAGCATATCCATGCCCTGCCCGTGTAAGAGACGTTTTAGCTGGTCTCTTACACGGTATTTCGGGCTGTTCCTGGATCGCTATGGCTGCATGGAGTCTTACACGACTCTTAGACTCCGTGCAAGCCATCATGAATCCTGCCCAATGTCTTTGTATAACGGCAGATTACTGTTCTTCCACCGGTTGTGGTATACTGCTCTTTTGTTTTGATGTACTGCACATGCATATGGGACTTGCGTTCCCATGCATACCCATTATATCAATGCTTTGAAACGGAAGCAACAGAAAAAAGAAAGTCTCTGTTGCTCCATTTTCTCTCGCTCTTTTTTTTTAATTGTTAAAAAAAAAGGTTTTGGGGCACTTTATACCAACTAAGAATAAAAGATGGCCACACTTTCTTTCACTTTCCACCATAGTCAGACATTAGCATTCTGCATGCTAAGTGTCTGTTGTTGGTCAGTATAGGATGTGTGAAAGCATCTGATTATTAGTACAGTGGTGAAGTGAGAAGGAATACCATCTTACATCACTTGACTTTCTGGTGAATTCTTGGCAGTGTCTCCTTCCGTGTGGAGTCTGCAAGTCCTTCCTTTCATTTTGTGAATTGTATCGAGGTGCTCAGGTGCTCTGGTGTCCTCCAACAACCTAAACATATGCCACAGGAGAATTGACAGTCCTCCAATGTGCCTGTGGGAAAGCATGCTGTGTGTGTGTGTGTGTGTGTGTGTGTGTGTGTGTGTGTGTGTGTGTGTGTGTGTGTGTGTGTGTGTGTGTGTGTGTGAAAAAATAATATCAGAGATTTTTTTTGTCCATGGGCAAATGTGATATTGGTGGACACACATATATACCTCTGTTGGGTATCAGTAAAACAGTGAAATAGCATCAGTTAACATGTTATAATCATTCAACAATAAGGTATACAATGCATTACGAAACATGTAGACCATTAGAGCATCTGGAGGATTTGGAAGCTGCTAGGCTATATATCTGTTGATTTTGACAAATGCTTAGTGAGGCCCTCTGCCCAGAATCCAGTTAGGAAAAAATCAGCCCTGGTTAGAGGAGTGTGCATAACATTGCTAATGGCAGTGTAGGGGATTACAGACAGGGTGGTCATTATTTTTTTTAAATTTCCCCAGAATTAAACCTCAGAGATGTGTACATAAAATGGCTATAGTCTGTGTGGAGGATAGGGCTGCATGGTCATTTATCTTTAATTTTTCTCTCAAGCCATAAAGGTGTATATGGCATGTCAACATAGATTATGTGGGAGTTGAGGATTGTATGATAATCATCTCTTTAACTTTCCTCACAGTTTGCACAAAATGTCACTTCATGTTGTCCAAGGACAGTGTACTGTCCATGATCAAAAGGCCGGACTACATTATTGTAATAATTATTTTTGCCCTTTTATCACAGGCAAACATCAACATAGTGAAGATAACAAAAGAGATATGTACAGAGAGTGACAAGGAAGAATTCACAGTTAAGAATACAATAAGATAAGTCAGTATAGAAACTCGTGAAAAGACAGATGATGGTCATACTGAAAAAAGGAAAAAGGGAATCGGAGAGGTTTTAAGCTTTTCCCTGCTACCCCAAAGAGACCCAGTCAGAAGCAGAAATGGGACTGACTCTAGGATAAAGAAAGTAAGATAGTTACTGAAGCTGATAAGGAAAAGTTCTGTACTCCTAGCAGAAGAAGTTATGTTGATAAATTTCTTTTTAATGGTAGATGAATTGGATGAAATGGAAAAAAAATGTCTATCTGTATTTCTATGGGAAGAGACCTACAGCCTCCTCTTCTTACTGGTAAAGATAATGCTGATTTGACTGACCTTCAGGTAAGCCTTGTCTGTTTCTAGAAGGTCTGGTGACAGTAAGATACGTTAAGTAGACCAAGAAAGAGAGAATAATGGAAGAGTGGAAGGGAGATACATGAACAGAACAGCCCCTCTTCATAACCTTACTTTGAACAAAGAAATGACTTAATCTGCAAGGTGATCAAAGGCAAATAACAGACATCCAGTTATTAGTTCAAAGCCTTTTAGAACATTTATGATGAAATTAGCACAGTCATATTTTGGGTAATCAGTTCAGGATGGATAAGACAAAAGCAAGGATTATAGCTTGATTGTGCTGGTCTGGTATAATGGAAGACAAGCAGAAAAAAAAGAGTAATTTTTTTTTTTTTGCAAATAAGGGACTTGTAACAGAAATAATATTGTGCTTAAAACTGGTGAAAGAAGTGTGAGCTGTGAGGTCACAGTTGTGTTGAATATAAGATCTGCCGAGGAAAGCATTTTTGTGTTACGTTATTTTATTATACAAATTATACAAAACCTTTGCTGAGTCATTCAAAAGCCAGTTGCATGACATTGAAGTGGATTTTGAGTTAAATTATCATAACAGATGCTCGAGTGGTTAGGCTTTTCATTCATTGCTTATAACTGAGCTATTTGTTTTTGGGGCTTTTTAATTTTATAACATAAAGCTCCTTAAATCATGGTGCTGGTTTCAGTTGGGTTAAGTTCAGTGTTTGCATAAATTATTTAGTTATAAAAAGTACTTACATGTGCTATGATGTTTGCTGGGGTCATGTCATTGTCGATGGGTCTATTTCCTAAAGTATCGTAATCTGTAAGTAAGCTCTACTACTACGCCCACAGACCATGATCTGACATGGGATTCAAACATCTCTCCTAGGCCTTCATTGAAACAACTGATACTGTCTGTAAATTTGCTGTATGCTGTATAGGAGGTGCCTCCTTCTACTACCGCAGCCACAACATACTGATATGCAGATGAATGCATGTTGTTTCTTTTCACACGTGATGTCACAGCAGCCACCAGGTTGTGTAGTTTACATAGTCTCCTGCCATGTTGGTCTACTCCTCATAACCTGCATTAGTCTACTTTCCAGACTGTGTCTCCCTCTGCAAATTTCTAGATGTGCTGATATACTTAACAAACTGTTGTCAAACTTTTAGGAATTATGACTCTTGTTACCTCTATATTTGCACTACTTAAAACAACAGCATTTTGGACAGAACATAATTACCCCACTACAATATGTTGCTATGTTTCAGACATAGTTCATTACAAAAAATGTGGGAGCCAAGTTTCTTCAACAGAATATTACCATCACAGTTATGCGATACAGTTGCTTACAATTAGAAAATTGGACTATCATTTTAGGCATCATACTGATGACACACATTCTAAAATGGTGCAACTTTTGTCAACAGGTATCAAGAAATGCAAGGTGTCTGCAAGTTTAACCACGCCACAAAACTGTATGATTCTGCTAATGCTGTAATTAAGTCGCAATTAAGGTTGTTACCTTTCTATGGTAAATGACACATTTAACTCAAAGAAAAATCACAGACCAAGTGAATAAAGCAGTGCCTCCTGATTGTCATGCTGTCCACATATACATACACACAGCATTACACACACAACCCCCCCCCCCCCCCCCCACACACACACACACATATATATTAGCTTTTATATGCATAGCTGTTAGAGCTCTTTTCTGACTGGCACATGAAAATCCCAGTTTTTTAGAGTAAGGGTTAGGGATAGGAACAGAAGGCAAAGAAATTTATAGATGAAGAAAACTAAATTATAGTTAACTAGTTGATATTACTTTCTTAAAATAACATACCTGGGACATTTGACAAATTAGAAGGACTGTAATGGAGGGTATAACTTGTCCTTAAAGCACTATTATAACTTGCTAATATTTTGTAGTTTATTTGTATAAAAATTGTAGTTATGCATGCTGCAGTTTTGTACACTTTTTTAGAGTGAGATAAATCATAGGTATTGGACAGCAAAGTGATGCAATGGATAGCATTGTCACCTCACAGCAAGAAGTTTTCCAATTCAGTTCTCAGCTGGGTGCTTTCTGTGTAGCATCTGTATGACCTCCCTGCGTTCACAAGGCCTTTTTCTGGTTATACTGGATTGTTCTTACCTTACAGACAAGATGCAGAATGATCCGTAATTAAGTTCTGTGTGTGTGTGTGTGTGTGTGTGTGTGTGTGTGTGTGTGTGTGTGTGTGTGTGTGTGTGTGTGCACGCATGTGCATGTGTGCATGTGTGCTTGTATATGTGTGTGTGTGTGTGTGTGTGTGTGTGTGTGTGTGTGTGTGTGTGTGTGTGTGTGTGTGTGCACGTGCATGCCTGTGTGTGTGTGTGTGTATGTATGTGCTTGTGTGTGCGTGTGTGTGTGTGTGTGTGTGTGTGTGTGTGTGTGTATGCGAGATGCAAAAGAAAGGACTGGCAATCTATTTCCTTTCTCCTACTTGTCTAGTAAAGCTGTGGATAGCAGTGGCTGTTCATAGGGTCATTATATGAGTCAAATTTGACTCGTGCATGGATTAATAGATTTGTCTTCAGTTGCTGTATGACATTTATCCAATTGCCTTTAAACTAAATTCCACTTTTGACTGAAAACACAGATTTTACAAACAAAATGCAAACCTTCATTTTCCATGAGGAAACTACCTCACATACAAGGTGTTTTGCACCTGGATTCTTTAATTGAATATAATCAAGTATGAGGTCACTGCATTTTTGGCAAAGAGTAATTCCCCTTACAGCAGCTCCTGTTCAGTCAATGTGCATTTTGGTGAAAAGCACATCACTGGTGGAGAGGCCACATCAAATGCCCTTCTCATGGCTTCAAGAAAGTCTTGCAGTCTAAGAAAAACAGCACTACGGTGTGATCAGTATCCACTATGGCTGCTTAACAATTGCTGTGCCATGTAATCATTTTACAGTCCTATGGGTCAACCTATTTTTTCTGAAGCAAGATATTTAGTGTGTGTGTGTGTGTGTGTGTGTGTGTGTGTGTGTGTGTGTGTGTGTGTGTGTGTGCATGCATCATGCGTGCGTGCATGCGTGCGTGCGTGTGTGTGTGTGTGTTTGTGTGTGCAGGTGCAGGTGTCCAGAGGTTGAGAAGCATTACTTATAGAAGGAGAGCAGAAATGACAAGGTATCCAGTGCTGAGACATTTGCTATTTTTCCTGTATCGCAATGAATATAGGGAAGGTAGCAGGCTTGAACTAAGCAGAGGTAATAGGAGGAAGGTAATATTATTAAGGATTATGGTCAGCTTGCTGATTGTGATGAGCATGTTATGTGTTCTCAACATGGATGCCAAGGAAGGTGAATACTGGCATCCATTTTGAGAACACATCATTTTTCATTATGATTAAAGATCCAGTCAGAATTATTTGTAGTGCATGAAGATTTGTCTTCTTCATGTATAATTAGTTAGTGAAAAGTTTAGATTAAAAAAGTGATGTGTTGTACCAGCTTTGAAGCTGGTAAACCAGTGGGGAAGTGGTTGATGACTTACATATTCCCTGTGTAAGAAAGCAGTTGTAACCAATGTACTGGGTGTACTTTAGCAGACAGTAGGCAGAAATGGGACCTGATAAGAAGCTGTTTTATGCCATGCTGCTGCTGATCTCTGGTCAGCACTGTCTGCTTCAAGTGCAGACTCAATGTTAACAGCACCTAGGAGGTGCTTAACAATCTTCTAAGAGTTGATATGGTTGTGTCTTATTCTATAGCAGCGCTTAGCCAGGATATTATTTAACCATTTTTTGAGCATAATCGTGGCTCTCTGTGTACTACAAATTATTTTATTTATCTTCTAAAGATGCTGTCAGTGATTCTAGTCTTTTTATTGTGATGTTTCTTGCACACCACTGGTATTTTGTGATTTGTTAACTGCCTGGTTTTAGCTATAAAATGCTGCACTTCAAAAAAGGAATAAATA
This sequence comes from Protopterus annectens, assembly GCF_019279795.1. NCBI lineage: Eukaryota > Metazoa > Chordata > Ceratodontiformes > Protopteridae > Protopterus > Protopterus annectens. Next base: position 121,740,403 of record NC_056734.1, on the reverse strand, counting down.
TTAAGACAACATGAAGAATGTAACTATCTTTAAGTGGGGAAACAAATCATTACTGGGTCTGAGCACTAGGGTGCGAGGGAAGATGTGATGATTTTATTAATGGTGGCTATTCAACTATAAGTGGGATTAGGTATACCGGTAGACTTATAGAAAAATCTTGATGTAAGGTAGAATTATTGTAGGTCTTTCTGTAAACAAGACACAGTGGGACTTATTAAAACTTGTTAGGAAGGGAGGGATACTCCACGAAGAATCATCTCTATGATGTAGTCATCTGGACTGACAATTTGGAAGTGGGGGTATTCAAACACAGGGAAAAGGAGATGGGGAATGATTATAAAAAGTCTGGAATGTTGGTGTCCTTGTCAGCAAAGTTGCTAATGACAAATGTAAACAATGAAAGGTAAAAAGAATAATGGAATTCGTGAATGGCTAATAAACTGCTGCAAAAAAGAAGGAACTCAAAGTAATAGGAGCCAGATATAAATTTACAATGGTAAGGAAACTTATCACAATGGGAAAATACGTATGCGGTCACCCAAGATAGCAAGCTCCTGATGCCAAAAGATATTATGTTTTCCAATACAGGATAAACGTGCCTCCACCAATAAAAAGCAAACGGTACCACAGGTCCTTGAATAAAAACCTATAAAACCAGATAAGGGGGGTGGCCTGGCAATCTTTGACAAATGTAAATATGACAACATCATGGAGACTATACTTGAAGGGCCAGCATACTCTCCATCATCATTAAATGAAGTCAACACTTCATATAGGAGAAACAGAAGTTACTTTAGGGACCTTTTTTTTGCATGGGGATATCGATATAGATACTTACAACTATATAGACATCCAAATGCCCAAAACCCCTGTAATCTTTGGGATCCCTAAGATTCATAAAGATGTCAAGAAGCCACCCTTCCGAGCCCTGATAGACAGCAGACTTTCCTTGACATACCCTTGTGCCCAGTTAGTGGATATTATCCTTTCAAAATATCTGAAGGAAGTACCTTATATTTGTAAGGACTCTTGGATGTTTTTGGATAAGATCAGTAACACTAAATATGACGAAGCAGTTAACTTCTTAACAATAGATGTCATAGATTTATATACATCTATCCCTCACTCTGAGGCAGTTGAATGGATTTCTCTCTTGTTAATGGAATTGAAAGCGACCAAAAAAGAAATCAATGTAGTTACCCAGTTATTGGACATAATCCTATCATCTAATTATTTTGCATTTAATGGCAAATATTTCCTGCAGAAGCAAGGGGTCGCTATGGGGTCCCCTTGTGGAGCCAGTGTGGCGAACTTGTTTATGGCCCATTGGGAGAAGGAAAATATTTTCAACTACCTGCCCAGGAAAGCTAAAATAAAATTTTACACCAGGTACCTGGACGATATCTTCATTTTGTTTAAGGGTGACAAGAAAGAAGCAGAGGACTTTGTGGCTGCCATTAATGACACCACATCTTTTCTAAGGTTTACATCCAAGTTCTCTGATGACGAAATTGATTATTTGGATATTAAACTAAGTAAGGATGTAACAAAGGGTGAATATTTTTCAAGTATTTATAGAAAACCTACCTACAGCAACTCCTTACTGCATTTTAGGAGTTGTCATCCACAAAAACAAAAGAAAGCTATCATCAAGGGCCAGTTGATCCGTGCGTCCAGGATTTGTAGTACAGAAGTCTTATTCCAGAAGGAATGCGACTTCTTAAAACTCATGTTTATTAACAGAGATTACCCGGTACATTTGTTTGATGACTTACTTCAGGAGATCAATATTAAAAGAACATTGGGGAATTATTCCCCACTGTTACCAGTGAAACAAATGTTAGACATGGTTACAAGTCCAGTAGAAATCTCAAGTGGAGAGTCAACTACTGCAATAAGCGTTGATGGCAGTCAGATAATTGACCATGGTAACCGTAATACGAATAATTTTGATTGTAATTTCATCACCAAATTCAGTACTGATTTTAAGTCAATCCAATTTATTTTGTACAAAAATTGGTACTTTATCTCTAACAATCATCAATTGTTGGACAAATTAGGAAATAAACCTAGGTTCACGTTTAGAAGAGGAAATAGTTTGAAAGTCCTATTACAGAGACACAGTGGAACCAATTCCACTAGTAGATTAAAAGGATCCTCTCAATGTGGGCAGTGTAATTATTGTCATCTTGTGAAAGCAACAAGTGTTTTCTGCATCCGTGGTAAACAATTTAGTATTAACCAAAAACTGAACTGTGAATCAAGATCTATTGTCTATTTGGCAACGTGTAACTGTTGCCCGGCCTTCTATATAGGTAAATCTGATAGAAGGCTGAGGGACAGAATTTACGAACACGTGTACGCAATGAGGAAACAGAACATCGAAAATGCCTTAGCAAAACATACTATAAAAAATGTAGGACATAGTTTTGAATTCACACCTATTGACCAAATTTTGAACACAGGAAGAGGGGGGCCAACACCGCTGTTTCTAGAAAATAAAGAATTAGAATGGCAGTTGAGGTTGGACGCCTTCTCATATCCTGGCTTGAACGAGCATTGTAATATAACATGCATACTGAAACTAAGGAGTTACAAAAGATAAACACCAATATTTGGACAACACTTCCATAGTAAACATTGAGGTAAAAAATTAGAAAGGGTGGGTTTGGCATGCATTTAGCACACTAAAAATGACCCACTACATTAATAAATTAGTTTACAAGGTGGCCAAATATTCATTTAATTATTTCAAGAACTATGTGATATATAAATTTTCACTTTTGGCTTATGGCAGATTAGCACCACAATCTTGACTTAGGTTTTGCATGGTTACCATTGTAAAGCAATGGACGCGCATTAAGCTTATTAATTACTACATGAACAACAACTGTCCATTTTCAAGGGGACTGTGGTTGGTGACATGGTATATGTAGTTTGGGATGAAGGTAATATTGTGGAATAGGCACGGGTGATTTCGAGGTAGTGCAAGTAAAGCTAACATGCAATGTTATGATACAATTCTTCAATAATGAAAAAAACCTGTTAAGGTTTTGTTTAAATGTATTCATTTTTTATGAACGAAAGAAAGTCTTCTTATGAAGTTTTTATTGTGTATAATGTTTGTGTACACCATGTTCAATGGAGTACTAATTTGTAGTAAATAGAGATGGTCATTGAATGTTTTATAAATTTTATACATTTTTATGAGTATAGCCCTTTAAAATCTGTCTTGTGTACACGCAATGACGTGTGAATAAAAACTCAGTTTGGCGGGCTATTTTTTAAAACTCTGAAGAAGCTGGTGTTGTAACTTCAGCGAAAACGCATGTTTCAGCTTAAATAAACTTGGCGTTAAGGTTTTTATTCAAGGACCTGTGGTACCGTTTGCTTTTTATTGGTGGAGGCACGTTTATCCTGTATTGGAAAACATAATATCTTTTGGCATCAGGAGCTTGCTATCTTGGGTGACCGCATACATGTTTTTCAACAGTTTGTGTGGTATCGTATCTAACTACAATGGGAAAATATACAAATCTGATATAGGTAAAATATGCAGTAAAATATTACTGCCTTAATAGACCTTAAGAAGTTTTGAATCATTTGTTCTCATTTAAAAACCAACTTGTTTTCCATTTGTAATTTTGTAATATAATATAAGCTATGTGTTTATATAGTATCCCACTACATATATTATGTTACAATATAGTCATCTGGTTAACTGATGCACACATGTGTACATTATTTGACAGACTACTTTGCTCCCTGTACCCCTACATTATTAAACTTTATTTTTGAAATACTGAACTTTGGGGTAAAATAATTACATTCTCTATTTTCAGAATTTAGTCTTGGAATTCCTTTATGTATTTCAGTGCACAGTTATATGTTAGTTTCAATGCAATGCAATCAATGCAAATAATTTGTTTTGGCCATTATCCAATATATCTCCATAAGAACTCATAACTGGAGCAAATGTTTAGATGTGGGTGATTAAACATGTCATAGACATATAACATCACACTAAGAAATGATGTGAGAGGCATCTGGAATGGAACCCTTGATGCTATGGGCAAAAAAAAATCTTCAGTCAAGTGATTTATGTCAACAGTGCACATAGGCAGTTATACTTTGTTGCATTCAACATTGAATTGTACAGAACTGTCAAACTGTTTCAAAGTAGTGCCTTTACTCTGCTTTAACTCTGTGTTCCTCTAGCACAGTATGTTTAAGTATCATTGCATGGAGATAACTGGACTAATGTGGCCGATGGGGAAAAATCATCAGGCTTTGGCACAGGACATGAAGAGTCACTCACCACTGCTTGGCATTGGTGTGAGATGCCAAACTCCATGCATATGCAGAGGACAAAAAGTGAAGGCTTTTTTATTGGTCATTGCTGACTACATGTGTCTTGTGTGATTCAATTTTTTGACAAGATTAAAGGTGTGAAAGTGGCATAGATAGAACAGTGGTGAAATGGGGGGGGGGGCAAGCAGAGGGAAGAACAAAGGGTAAGCAATAAAGTAATTTGTAATATGGAATTAGGAAAGAACCATAGATCTCCACTTCTTCAGCACAGTAATGTGCACGTGTAGAGAACATTTGATGAATTTGGACTGTTATTACAACACAGATGGGTGACAAGAACGCAATCACATTGTATAGCCAATTAGACTAAATCAAGTGTGTCAAAAAGTCACATATACAAAGTGGAGAGCTGTGGTGATGGATACAAACAGTTAGGGAACACCATGATTGGGGATAGGTAGGGGATATCGGAGGCACATGCCTGTCAATCATGGGAACAGCGAGAATCTAGTCCTCACCCTAAGAACTGTCATCACTGTCCCCTTCCTCAGGTCCCTGTAAGACTGCCTGATATGGGACTCTCTTTTCTACTTTAATAAGCAACCTTTCCAGGTGGCTGATGTGGACACTAAGGCCAGTTTCTATTACATCACGCACCATCCCTGGCAGATCTTGGTGGGTGATATAATCACCACTTCCACCAATACTCCTGGAGGGTACCAGTGCACCAGCAGCCAGGTCAATACTACCTGATGTGGATGGTCCAGGTAGCCATGGATGGCTCATGGTATCAGACTGCTGGGCTACAGCCTCCCCAGTTTTGTCAAAAAAAAGTTCAAATAGTTATTTTACACAGTAGTAGCAGTGCACAAAACTTGGAGCCGCGTGCATGCATGCTCAAGTTCTACTTTAAAGAAAAAATATATATTTTTCTGGTTGCCATCTGGATTGGGAAGACTGCGGGCATCAATGAAGATGCCCAGAAGTCATTGCGGATTTAACTGCAGTAAATTAGAACCCGACTGGACTGTTAAGTCCACAGCCATGTCACACACATTGCTGCTGACTAGTCCTGCTGCTCTCATGTTTTTTCCTGCACTTTAAGTTACACAGTTAATCTGTGAGGGAGAGAACAGAAATGGATGACCTTTTGCAAAAAATACTTAGTGGATCATTTAAAGTTTTTCATCATCAGATTACTTGTTTGTAAGTAAGACAAACCAAGGATTCCTTGGCAAGGAAGTTTTTTTTTTTTTTTAAATTAACTCCCTGTTAAAAAAAAAAAAAAATCACAAATTCAGTTCTGAGTGTTTTTTTTTTTGGCAGGATATTTTCTGCATTTTTTCCTGGTAGGATCAACCAGATACTTTCTGTATTTATTTATTTATTTTCCTGGTAGGATCTATCAGATAATTTCTGTATTTAATTTAAGATACTGGTGCTGAGAGAAGTTGTATAATTTTTTTTCGGAGCATCTTGGGCCTGGAGTTTAGCAGAGTCAACCAGACAGTAGTAGAAGGATGAATGTGCAGGGAGCTGGCTGTTTTGGGGGCCTGTTCTGATGTGTTCTAGCAATATTCTGACATGGACAACCAGATACTAGCAGGTGGTGTATGTGTTTTGGGGGCTGTTGATTACTTTCTGTTTTTTTATTTCTTAATATAATATTCTGGCAGAGTTAACTGGATACTGGGAAGGAAATGTGTTTTAGGGACTGTTGATTTTTGTTTGTAATGTAATACACTGGCAAGGTCAATAAGATACTAGTGGTCTATGTGTTTTGGAGGCTATTGATGACTTTCTTTTTTTTAATATAATATCCTGGCAGGGTTAACTAGATAGTACAGAGGTAATGTGGTTTGGGGATCGCTGATGATTTTCTTTTTTTAATAAAATACACTGGCAGCATCAACCAGATGCTAGTGGTCTATGTGTTTTGGGGGCTGTTGATGACTTTCTTTCTTTTTTTAAATATACTATTCTGGCAGGATTAACCAGATAATAGGTAGTCATTGTGTTTTGGGGACTGTTGATTTTTTTTTAATATAATATTGGTTCATAGGTTCATAGGTAGGTACTAGGCTATCATCCCAAGGGCCTACGTAAGCCTAGCCAACAAGGTTCCCTGGCTTATGCCAGCCAAGAAAGTTATTTTCCTGTGCCACTGTCGAGCAGAGACACAGAAGTGATCCCTGGGGTGTATTTCCTTTTTCCCATCCACTCATCAAGATTTTTCTTGAAGAGTGCTAATGAAGAACTTTGCTTGACATAGATGGGTAGTCTGTTCCAGAGTATGGGAAGTCTCTGGGACAGGAATCTATCCCTCCAGCGTGTCCTGTTTATTGTGATGACAAGATTTAGGTCCCTAGAGCGTATAGCTCGGAGGGATTGGGATTTCTTTAGGTGTAGCATGTTCAACAGCTCTGGGTTTGACATAGCTTTATATGTTAGGCAGAGATCACCTCGGAGTAGGCGATATGCTATGGAGTAAAGCTGGAGTTTTTTGAGGCGGTCAGTGTAGGGCATTTGTTTGAGGCCAGTAATCCTCTTTGTGAGGTACTTCTGTGGCCTTTCCAGCTGCTGCAGATGTCTTGTGAGGTACATTCCAAAAGGGGCGTTGTACTCTATAATGGGTCTAATGAGTGTTGAGTAGAGGAGAACAATGACCTCTTTTTTCCTGGATGAGAACCCTTTTATGATGAGGTGTGCCACGTAGAAGGACTTCCTGACTACTGTGGCGATGTGACTATCAAAGGATGCTGGCAGAGTCAACCAGATACTAGTAGTCTTTGTGTTTTGGGTGCTATTGATGCCTTTTTTTAATATAATATCCTGGCAGGGTTAACCAGATACTAGGGAGGCGATATCTTTTGGGAACTATTGATGATTTTCTTTTTTAACATAGTACACTGGCAGGGGCAACCAGATGCTAGTGATCTATGTGTTTTTCAGGCTGTTGATGACTTTATTTCTTTTTTATTTTAATATAATATCCTGGCAGGAGTCAAAGAGATAGGTATGCACTGTGTTATGGGGGATGTTTGTGGATGACATTTTTTTTTTAACTTAGTATTTTTTTGTAGGGTTAGTCAAAATAAATTGGGATGGTTTGTCAATGTTTTGTTGTTGAAACAAACTCTACTCTTGTATGAGTAAAGTGTGTATTGGTGAACTGAAGTAAGATCATGTGGAGGTTCCTGGCTATGTGATGTGAAAGAAATACAATGAGGTAACCATGCTGTTTTATTTTCATTATTTTAAACCTCATAGGCTCAAAGCAAAGTTTGTGGGTAGGCATTTGGGATGGGGGCAGTGCCTATGTGCAACTGGAAGGACTGCACTTCTGGCTTGCTATGCAAGAGTAATGTGCATCTGAGTGAGGTAATATCGACCACAGGCTTTGAACTCTGAGTATTGTTTATGTGAAAAAAAAGAATACTTACCTTAATGACAGTGTCATCTTTATTTTTCTGTTATTTTTGTTTTTGTTTGTAACCTCACAAGATCAAATCAGATACTGTGGATGGGGTACGCAATAGAGATTGGGGTTATGTGTGAATGAAACAAATGACCCTGCTGTTTACTGTTGTAATTCTAGCTTTGCAAGACTTTAATACTTTTCTGTCTGTACTTTAAGATAAATGTAAAATAATTAGCAAGCTTATGAGTAATTCTTAATTTATATTATTTCATATCTGTTCATGTATATACTGAATGTTTGTTTAAAAATATTTCTAATATGTTGGAGCTTTTCTCCCCAGAAATATACTGAAAAGGTTTTTATTTTTTGACTAAAGCTGGTTGCAGAAACCCAGGTAAACAAAAGTAAAATAAATAAAATTAAATGTGTACTTGGCTGGCAGCACGAGCTGTGACTAATGTTTCTGTCAACAAAATGAAAGTAATGCAAGTATGCAACCCCATCTGTTGCTATTATTTCTATTTTAATACTGACAGGTAAAAAGCAGTTATTTTATTAGGTAGTGGTGGGTATTTGTGAATTAAATGAGTTGACTGGCCTTGCAGTTTACTGTTCTAATTGTGGCTTTGCAAGATTAATGTGTACTTAGGTAAAGTCAGCTGTTTTGCAAGTCTGTAATTACTGCTTCTGTGCAACAGAGTAAATTAATACAGTCACTGCTATTTTCATTTTAATCCTGGCAGGGTCAAAGTAGATATTCAGGTTGGCAATTAATATGATGGTTGTTTGTGGATGAAACATTTGTCACTGTAGCTTTGGTGTAATAATTCTGTTTTTGCAGGAATAATATGTATTTGAGTGAAGCAGGTCAGAATGCAAACTGCCTGTTTGCATGCATCAATTCAATACAGTAATGAAAACATTATTACTAATGCTGGCAAGGCCAAACCACCTTCTTTAGGTAGGTAACAGGTATGGGAGGCTGTTTGTATATGAAATGAGTGGTCCTCCTATTTGCTGTTATAATTCTGCCTTTGCAAGACTGCTGTGCATTTGGGTGTAGTGAGATGGAGTGAGTACAAGCATTGACCTTTGGCTAATGTTTATGTGAAAACAAAACAGTAATGTAACTGTGTCTTTTTTTTTGTTTTATTCATTTTTTTAAAACTTTCTAGGTGTAGGAAATTGGGATGGGGGCTATGTCAGTGTGAGAACAAAATGACTGGCCACTTAACTGTTGTAATTCTGGCTTTGGAAGACTAATGTGTATAGGGGGTAAACATACAGGTTGTGATTATTGTCTCTGTGCAGCAAAAATTAAACTAACACAAATTTATTATTATATTAATGCTGGAAGGATCATAGCAGAAACTGTAGTGGGCAATGAAATGACTGGCCCCATTTTAATTCTGTCATTGTAGGACTAATGCGTATTTGGGAGAAGCAAGATGAAATGCAAGCTGTGACAGTGTGTGTATCAAAACTACATTAATAAAGGCATTAATATTAATTTTTTTAACTCTAGCAAGGCCAAGCCAGATACTTTAGGTAGGTCATGGTCATGGGGGAGTGTCAATGAAATAAGTGCTGGACGTGAAGTTGTACTTAAAATGTAAACAACAGTGGCACTTAATCATTTCTGTAATATGTTTACTTATGATCACCACAGTACCAGAATGAGTGAGCAGGGCGTTACAGTGGCCTATCTAAAATGTATTTATATAAGAAACTTGACTTCTGATGAAAAGGTAAGAATCAAGAGGACTGGAAGACCCACACCTAATCTCAAGATGGAGTCTCAAGGTAAAAGTAGGTCAAGAACATACACATGCAGCTTCAGCAGCTCAGTCCATGACAAGCACACCTGGATCTGTAGGTGTGAGGAAACAAACAGTTTGCACTGCTTCCCATTTTTATTGTTCAGTGGAGAGGATGCCTGGATATCAAAGGGTGTGAATGAATTGAAGAGAACTGTAGAAAAGACTAGAAATCATGAGCAGTCTGCTAAACAGATAGACAGCCAAATGAGTCTAGCAATGTTAGGAACTGTGGAGGTTAGGTCTCAGTTAAGCACTGAATACCAATTATCAATGGAAAGACACAACAAGAAAGTGGAATAAAACTATAATTTTTTTTCACTTATAATTTGCTGCATCAAGCTGTGTGCTAAAGAAGTAGCTTTAAGAGGCCATGATGTATCAGAAGACTCATTGAGTGATGGAACGTTCTGCAGACTAGTAGACTTCACCTGCAGGATTGATCTGAAGTAGTTTGAACACATAAAAACTTCAACTGATTTTAAAGGAACATCAAAAACCATTCAAAATGAACTGGACTGCATGCTAACAATATAAAGAGAAGAAATAAAAAAAGAGATTTGTACTGCAAAATTTGTAGCAGTAATTGCAGATGAGTCCACTGATGTTGCAGGGCTGTGGCAAACTGCCATTGTGTTCCATTATGTTGTCAATGGCCAGGCGTTGGAGCATTTTTGGGGATATTTTGTACCACCTGGATGGACTGCAGAGCATATTGCTGGTGTGATAAGACAACAGTTAAAAGAAGTAGTGGGTGACCAGCATGAAAAGTAGTTTCTCAGAGTTATGATAGTGCATCTGTTATGAGTGGCGTTCAGCATGGAGTCCAGGCCATCATACGACAGAAATTTAAACATGCTTATTATGTACACTGCTATACCCACCAACTTAATCTGGTAATGCAAAGAGCCACACTACATAATATTGAAGCAAGGACATTTTTTTTAACTCTTGGTTGGCTTCTAGCCTTTTCCTCATGTTCAGTTCAAAGACAAGCTGCTCTGGACAATATAGTACATGCCGCCTGCCACACTCCGCAAATGTCTGGAAAATGGTGGAATTTTAATATCCATACTGTAAATGCAGTCTATGAAAACTTGGACTTGCTGTCAGAGTGTTTTTATTATTTGTACAAGTGTCCTACATCTGCTGCAGCAACTGTACAGGAAGCAAATGTGCTACTGGAAACACCTGAAGATGATGAATTTAAGTTTTGGCTGACTGTTTTCCATCACATAATGGTCCATGTAGACATTCTGTACAGGCAACTTTCGTGTTGTACCACAGATTCAGCCACAGTTGAAAAGGATATGCATATATTCTTGAATGCAATTTAGATTTACAATGTGTTGTTGATTATAGCCACCACACCAGTGTCAACTGCTGAGGCAGAAAGGTGTTTCTCAACAATGAAAAGAATTAAAATGTTTCTTCATAGTACAATGGGGCAAGAAAGAATGAATGCATTGATTATGATTTCCACAGGAAAGGAGTTAACGTGGAGTCATAGCCGGCCTTAGGCATAGGCCAACTAGGCGGCCACCTAGGGCGCTGGTCTAGCAGGGGCGCTTTTCCAGTATTCATTTGGTGTAGGTAGACCAGGGTGAGGGCACCGGGTGGTGTGGTGGGGGGGAGCAGTGGAGCCCTTTTGCCTAGGGCACCAGTTGATCTAAGGCCGCTCCTGCGTGGAGTATAACAAACTTTAACCAAAGAGTTATTGATTTGTTTGCACAAAACCAGGAGAGATGAATAGACTTTATCTACAAGTAAGAAACCTGTGAAATACCCAGAGGAACACAATAGAGGTACTTATTTAGTACTATACTACAAGTACTTATTTGGAACCAGGATCCGTGAATACTGTGTTTGCTTGGGAAACTTGAAACAGTCCCTTTTGTGTGTCCAGAAAAAGCAGAAAAAACAAACAAATCCAGTATGACCAGATGTCTTCCAGACCAGACCACAGCTTCTCTTTAGGTGCAGAAGCAGAGTACGGAGTACTGTTTGCAGCATATTGCTTATATTAGTCTTCAAAACAACCTACACATGCTTTAGCAATGTGGTCTTCAGAACAGAGTGAATACTGTGTTTCCTTGGGAAACTTGAAATGGTCTCTTTTGTGTGTCCAGAAAAAGGAAAGAAAATTCAAATCCAGTAGGACCACAGGTGTTCCAGACCAGACGACATCTTCTGTTCAGGTGCAGAAACAGAGTATGAAGTACTCTTTGCAACATACTATATAAGTAAGTCTTCAGACCAAGCTGTATATACATATAGCAATGTGCTCTGCCTTCCAGCTGTGGTAAGTATAACAGCAAATTGTATGGACTTTTCCATCATCTTACTGTCTCTCAGAATCACTGGCACATTAGGCATTGGAGTGACCTTGAATTGTTAATAATAAATTAAGAAAGTGTATGGAGATCTCTAAACCTTTTTACTTTTCATTTGGCATTGTACAAAATTCAGATTATTTCATACAGTACGGTGTATGTTTACTATATTGTGTGTAGTCATAATAATTTCATGCAGTCAATAGCAATCACTTTTCACTGATTAGAGGTGTTACAGCAGAACCTAAACATCTAATTAACTCTGAAATGTGATTTAGTCTAGTATTGGTTGGTAGACTAATCAGGATGTGCAATAGTGACTCAGCACTTCATGTAAATTGATAAGCATGGTTAGGGTTGATCCCACTGTAATGCATGTTTTGCCGCTTTCTAGTTGGCCACACCCTTTTCTTGTTGACCACACCCATTTAGTAGTCTCCTGCAGCCCCCATTTTATTTGAAGTCACCAGCTGCCACTGTAGGTAGTGCAGGGGTTGCAGAGGCAATATTGCCAAGTTGTGTCCAGGAGGTGCTGGGTGTGGCAGCTGGTGGAAGGTTGGCAGGCTGCCTGTGTTGAAAAGCATTTGGTTTGTTGGTAGAAAGGAATGACATCAGACTGGTGTGATTACAGTTAACACACACAAGAGTGAGAGAGATAAGGGTGGAGTGAGATAAAAAGAGATGATCAGAAACATGCTATGTCACATCCATGCTTTATTACAATAAATATCCTTTTATTATTCTACTAGCTATAAAGCTTTCAAAATCCAAATGAAAATGACTGAATTGTTACAAGTAATCCTTGGAATATGCAGATATTTCATATATGCATTAAAAGATACAGCAGATTAACTTAACAGCATGGCATTAAAAACAATATTGCTGCGTGTCAAATGTAGAAATGTTACTTGTTGAATGTGAGTCTATAGGGTTTTTCTGGGAACTGAACCCACATAATCTGAATACTGTATTATACTTGCCTACTCCAATTACCAAGAGCTACAGTAGACAGCATGCATGCTTGCTGTTACATTTAAAACATGCATGCTGAACTTGATACTGATGTATGGGATCACAATATATTTATTACAATCTGGGTCAGTTGTGCTGCATACATACCTGTTGCCTCTGTGAGTCACTCCAACCTCTCAGTATGTGCCTCCCTGTTCGCCAAGGTTTACTCTGCAGCTGTACAATAGAAATTGAAAGAAGAGATATGAAAGCATTATGCATATCAGTCTTGGCTGTCAATAACTTTCCATAAGTTTTAATGTTGCTTAATCTGTATATTTACACAACTGGGGATTGTCAGCAGTTCTAACCTCATCCAGCCACTGGTCGAGTTGTGCCTGCTTGTGCTTCTTTAGATCACTGTAGTGGTGCCTACACTGCTCCCCAGTGTGTGGTATGCCAGTAGCACTACAGACAACCTTGGACAGGCTGTTCTAAGCCTCAGCCTTATACTGAGACCCGTTATAGTCCCCCTGCAGCCTATTCCTATAGTGCTTCTTAAGGAGTGCAACAAATATTTTTGACTCCTGTACATCCCACCTTTACAGCCTGAATGTGACACCATCTTTCCCATCTCTTGTCTTATCTGCAAAGGTCTTCTAACAACAGTTGCAATGGTTTCTTGCCAATTTGTGATATTGTGGTTTATGACCAGTGCACGCACATGTACCGCAGTGACAACTGGGTTTAAATGAAGGTAAGCAAAGAGTAAATTGCCAATCATGAAGGAAGGGAGTTTATGAAACAGCAAGGATAATGTGACATGTGGCATTGATTTATGGCATGCATGCTGCTACACCTGGTCACACTTTGTCCAGTGGTCAACAATGAAATGCTAAATAACTTGCCTTTTAAGACATGACTTTGGAGGGATCCATGGGATGACTTGTCACATATTTTGTGGGGACTTACACAGTGTTACAAGTAATTTGTACAATGTAGGACTCAAACCTGTGTAAAAGAGAATACATATGTTTTCACACAGGTGATTATTACCCATTGCCACAGAAGATGTGGTGGTCAATTAGGGTCTATATCATATGAGCAAAAGATTAAAAATGCAAATGCTCACAATCTCAAAACCACCGGACCTTGAAGTGTTTATTCTTTGATCGCAGTACAGTGAAGATTGGAATATTTGCCCTTTCCTCACTGTAGTGCAATCTCGGAGTTGGCACATATATTTAGTGGGGGATGGGGGTCACAGCCCCCCATAATAGCAAGTTTGAAGTCCAGTAGTTTCAAGATTGTGAGGATTTGTGTTTGTAAACTTTTGCTCGTATGATATAGACCCATCAGTTATGGCCATTACAGATATACAGCTTAAATAGTGACTGGTGCTATACTTCAGTTAAGCCTGTACATGTGTGACATTAAAAGGTTGTGGCTTATGTATTCTCAGGTGTGATGCAGGACTAATGTCTGACAATATACTGGAAATGGATAGAATTGCATGACTTTAGCAATAGAGTTTTAAACTATGATACATACCTCACAATACATTCTGTTTTGCAGTTATACTTGGGTTGTGTGAGAGGTGTAGATGATTGTCAGTAAAATATTGTGTCCATCACAGGTATGCAGATGCATTTTTTATTAGATAATTATTACTGTCATGCTAAACCAGTTACACACATAACACACATGATACATAGAAAAGTATATAAGCAGTAATGATACATTTTTGATACCTTTTTGTCAATCAACCTGCTTTACACAGCTATTGTTATGTAGTATTACTTTTATAATCAAAGTTTTATGAAAAGTTACAGTGGGATACCCTTACAAAAAAGTGGAGTACACTGGATTTGAATCCTGGCTTGCCTGTTTTTTTTACCATAAACTCATGCACTTACCCCTGTTGCTACAGGAAGATTGGGCAGCAGGTGTATTTTCTACACTCAGTACTGTCCAGTACATCCATCACCACCATACCTCTCAACCTAGAAACATCAAAAATCTGGACAAAGGCCCATGAAAAAAAGGTACAAATTCATACGCAGATTAACTTAAAATTTGCATATATAATTGTGTTACTCCACCCACTCCATTAGAATTGTGGGATACCAACTTTCAAACACAAATGGAAGAACAGACATATGCCCCCAGATTATGAAGTTTTAAAGTGACTTGTGAGTCATTATCTGGTGACTTCAGTCCTCTGTGATTTTCCCAGAGAGCCGCAAATTTTATGAGGAAGAGCCCAAAAATACGAGTCAGAAATATGGAAAAAGTGGGACATTTTTGGTTCAAATGTCAGATTTTGCAGGGCGAAACATACTCACAGGTAGTACCAAGGACAGAATTACACTTTTTTTGCCTAAATAAAAGCTTATTTTTGCACCATTTTAATTGTTTATTCTATTTCTTATAACATTTAGGTGTTTCAGATACTGAATAACTGTTTTATGCAACTATTACATGACCCCAAAAAAGTCATGGACATTCAAAATTGCCATATAACTGAAACACCTGATGTCCTTATGGGGTCATTTTTATACAAACCATGTTGCCTCTAATGCAAGAGGTTTCAATGTATCACACAGTGAAAAGTCTAGCTTGGCTAGATTTTTCTTTTAGTTTTTTATTGATTAGTTGTTCTGTGTGACCTTGGTACTCATTGTTTTGGATTGTTAGTTTGGATATTTTGCAGTCACCCTAATGATAATGGACATCAGTTGGGCATGACATCCCTATGTTTTCAAATGCTAGCCAAGCATTCCACTTATGTTGTGATTATGAGGTCATACGATGGCTAAAACATGTATGCTCACAGCTAGTGGGGTTTGGCTTTATTGGCCTAAATTTGTCCATAATAGACTTAAAAAGAAAAAGTCATGGATATTCAGAATTGCCATATAGCTGAAACACCTGGTGTCCTTACAGGATCATTTGTATATGTCATATGTTGCCTCTAATGCAAGAGGTTTCAAGGTATCACAGACACAGCTTTGGAATACCAATAAAATCATGTGCATACAAGCAATTCACATTTCATATCCAGTATTAACAGTTCATATAGTTGGACATTCTAAGCTGGTTTCTACTTGTGTGGCTAACATATTTAGTGCAATGAGCAATCAGACAATTATAATGAAAATATTTGCAAAAATGCAACTCTGTCTTGTCTTTGTATTTGTCTTTGTATTCTGTTCATTTTTTCTCATCTCTGCTTTACTATCAGACATGTAATCTGCAGTGCACTTCCTATCTCTTTTCTTTAAAGGTGTGGTACAAATACATAACAGTGAGAAAGAGTTTTCAGCAAATGTAGGAGACTTGTGCTGTTATGGCCATAAAAGTTATAAATGTGTGGTGTTTGATTTTATTTAAACGCTCACTGAAGTTAGTTCCACACTTTGTAAGTGGATACTCACTGACACACTCACTGCATGGAAGAGTGTCTGAACTGCTGTTGTGCTTCCTTCACTCACACTAATTATTCACAGTTGCAAGCCATTAACACCTAAAAGTGGTTTAGAGGCTACACTATGTTTACATTTGATACATGAAGTCAAACGTTTTGTATTCCACAATTCTAATGAGTTCAAACTCATATGCTCCTTTTTGAAGTACTCAGAGGGGTTAATCTACCCAATAAAAAGGTTACCATATAGTTGAGAAACATGAAGGGGAGGAGGCTTGTTCCATGCAAAACAGAAGACTGGTATTTTGTTTTGAGGGAGAGTTCTCTACAGAGAATCACTTATTTTGCTATGGTATGTTTCTATAATTCAAGGACATTTAGATTGTGACCTTTTAGAAATTTAATTATATAGCCAGTAGAAAAATGAAGGTTGATCTGTATACACTTCTTATACTTCACTGTTGGCATTGGCAGTTTTCACAAGTCTTTACATTTGTGAGATACACAGGTTATGCTTACAGCACAAGTATGTTCTTACCAATTTTTTATTTATTTTTTATTTTATTTTATTTATTTAACATTTGTTAACTGGGAAAGTAAGTTTTGAAATTTCACATGGGATTTCAGAGAACTGTAAATATGTTTTTCATCCAATGTGAGGGGTTGAACATGTGGCTGACAATGGATCTAGGCTTCTCAGATGCTCCAGGGCAACCTTCACAGCAGTGGTTGGCACAGTTTGAAAACTAACTGGCATTCCTAATTTACATTCTTGACCATTTAGCAATGTTAACTGTCATCCAGTAATCAATTACATAACTGCAGTCTTCAGTATAGGAATGTTGACAGAATGATGGTGTTTGTCTAGACTTTAACATTTGTGCTGGAGGGAGGGGGTATTGCAAGTTACCATTCTGTTGTCCTAAATGAGAAATGTGTTTCAAGTGCTTTATGTTGACAATGGTTACACAGCATGGTTATTTTTTTGGAAAACATACATTAGTTTTATGATACTAATGGAGTTTTTCCTTCTCTATTTTATGTCACATAGGATTATGGCACTCATGAAACACCTCTTTTAGTGAGGCTGAGAATGAGATCATTATCCAGGCTCAGAGGCGCCATGGCACCTTCCTACTTGACAGAGGCCAGGAGGATATGCCTGCCCAAAAGGACATGTAGAACCAGGTAGTTGCTGATGTGAATGCAGTGGTGGTCATGATTGCAATTATGATCAGGTGTGGCATCAGGTCACTAACATGATTTCATCAGCATGGAGGAGGATGGCTGCAGTTGCCCAAGAACAGCTGGCTACAGGGGGTGGCCCTGCTACTGAGCTACCACTGACACCAAATGAGGAGTTCCTGTCCACTGTCAGAAATCCTGAAAGCTCAAGGGAGCCTTCGCAGTGTGCGAACGATGTTGATACTGATGTGACTGGGAGGCCAAGTGCGTCCCAGGGGCAGATTCAGGGTAGGCTTACATATGGCAATAATATATTGTCTTGTAGACTAAAATATATAAATTTGCTGCTACTGCTTGTTGATAGATGTTTTATGTCTGTAGCTATTGATAATTCATAGTTATACAAGACAGTGGGGTTGGGGTCAGCTCAGACAAGTTGCAGTTACAGCTATTTCTTACATGGTATATAGCTGATTGCTTATTCACTGTCCCTGTGTTATTCACATCGTGATGCTTAATAGCCATGCTTATTCACTGTCCCTGTGTTATTTACATTGTGATGCTTAATTGCCATCCCTTCATTGCTTCTTTTCTTCTAGGCCCATCCTCATTGCAAAGTGTTGAGACATCTACACATGGTAAACACATATTTGTTTTCTTATTACTAGGCATTATTTAGATAAATTATCTGTATATGTGAAGAGTATGTAAGGAGTGTCTGTGTTGCTGTACCATCTGCAACTGTGTGACGAGTGTTACGTTTTGTTCAGATATTTTGGGTTAATAATTAGGGGAGTAGTAATTTCATTCCTGTGTTTGTTGCATATTATAACAGATGATCCTGACAGTGGAAGTGTAGGACTCCTACCACCTGATTTCAAAGACTCGATAGGCTCTGATGATGATGGTGGTGGCACAGTCAGGGGTGCAGAGGTTCAGTCTGACACTGATGTTGTGTCTCACACATCTCCTAGATTTCCATCAGACACAGTCAGTATGCCTGCACATATTCATTCTACTGAGCCCTTAGATAATGGACAGATTGAGGGTAACACAATTAATCAGTGTAGTGTGGTTACTGTGGTTTTAGTGCCAGTTGACTTTGTCCACAGCCAAAGTATAGGTGAAATGCCATGCAGGAGGGTTGGTAGGGGTGCTTGAAGTGGTCTGTTGTCTGCCCTCCACCTGATGATGGTGTGTCATTACATGCCACTCGATGTATATATAGGACTATCATGGAGACACAGGCACATTCCACTAGGGCCTCCAAGGACATGCTTAGGGTTCTAGATGTGGCATAATTTGATGTGCATAACTGCCTCCACTGAGTAGCCATTTCAGTGGATTGGATGAATGCCACACTGAAAGAGGCAGTGCCTGTGGTGGAACATCTGCTGCGAGGGGAACAGCATCCATGTGGCAGTAGAGCCACACATTCTCTGGTGTTAGCGGAGGTTCCATGTCCAATCCCACACCCATAGTGGCACTATTTCCATTGCTTCATCAGTGGTTGAGGTGTTCATACCCCGACATGGTAGGCCATGGGGTCATGGGGCTGGGCATAGTCATTAGGAAAGCTTGTCCAGCAGATATTGCTCAAAATCAGGTAGCACCTCCACATCTGACCATGGATGTGGACATGCTAGTGCAACTCCTGGCAGAGCCAATTCTTGTGGTCGGGGGTGACAATGTTAAAGTGATACCTCTGCCATCTACAGCTCACACCTGTCCAACATGCCAGGATGTATTGCCAGCACAAAGCTTAACTCTGTTCATGCAGAAACACACACACACACACACACACACACACACACACACACACACACACACACACACACACACGCATTTCACATAGAGTACCTATACAGACCCCCACGCATACCAACTACATAAGACATTAACGAGGGTTGTAGGTCATCCTGTCTCAGTGGCCATTTGATATTATCTACAGTCCTGCCTGTCTGTGTTTCTTACTCACACACACTCATTACTTTGATGTCAGCCTTGGACTCCTGCCTGCCCTACCCCCATCTTGTGCAAATGATAATAACTGTACCATCACTTTTTTCTATCTTGTGGATTCAGGATTACATATGTATATGTGTGATACATAGGTTGGATACCTAACTGAGTGCTTAGGATATGTATTGGTAATATAATATGGATTTTTTTTTCTGACTTATTACATCATTTTAGTTTTGTGATTCCTACCCTGAAATCATTGATATGGCATTCATGCTTATTGCTCCACTTATGAAAATGTAGGGTTAAGTAGAGTTTGGAATGCTTTTTCTATACTGGGTATTTTAGATGCATGAGGCATGTTAGTTAAAGTGCATAAATATATATTACAGAAGTCAGTTCTGTCACACATTGAAGTCATTGCCGGACAATTCACACACATTCTACTCAGGTACATTTACAAGTAGCAGTAGGCATGTATCTGCCTTTCATTCATGTTCTTACACATTCACTTTTCCTTTCAACTTAAACACTTACCTTGATAACCCTGCAGTTGCAACTGTTGTCATTTGGGGCTGACTCTGTCTGATGCTAGCAATACACAGCCATTAAATGGGTAAGTAAGTATTGCCTAGCATCAATTTTAACCAAAAACTGCTAAACAACTCCAAAGAACAAAGTAAAAATGAAAAAGCGGCAAACCAAAGACCAGGAAGGAACCGGACTTATAAGCCTTCGTTTGTTTAATAAAACAACACAAACTTTATCAGAATAAATACAAAAATGTGAAGCCACCCTTTAAATATTTGTCATGTGCAAAAAATCATCCAATGACAAAATTCTTCAAATAAATTATTTAAATAGCCACTGTGATGTCATGAAAATTTAAAAATACACTACAATTTTTTTAACATTGCATATGTATAAAAACATGAAAATATATGTATATATAAAATTACCCACCAAAGGACCACAAACTACTTTGTCTAAAACAAAGAATGTAAATTTCTTAAAATTGTTACATAATAAAACGTGTAAAGTGTAGCAAGTAGGGTGAATAAAAAAACAAGGTGTTTGAGCTTGCCTTCCCATTGCCCATTTCAAATGGAATGGACATTATTAGGTGTATTATTAAGGAAATTTGGAAGGTGTTGCTTGGACATTCTGAATCGGTGAAAGTCCTGGGTAATGAACCTTTGTTTCCTTATAAAAAGGTATGTAACATAAGAAGTATACTTGAAAGTACTTCTAAGACATCACACAATGGGGTAAATGACCCTTTTGGGACTTTTGCTTGTGGTCATTGCAGGCAATGTAGATACATAGCCAATTCAGGTTCTGTTGAGTTGAAACATTTCAAGAAAGTTATTTGGGCAAAGGACAGGTTTACATGTGATTCTGTGGACATTGTTTATCTCGCAGTATGTAATTCTTGTACCAGTTTTTATGTTGGCAAGACCATCAGGTCACTAAGTAGAAGGATTTATGAGCATGTGTTGGCGGTGAGAAACAAAGACAGGAATAATGCACTGACACGACATGTTTTATTATGTAACAATTTTAAGAAACTTACATTCTTTGTTTTAGACAAAGTAGTTTGTGGTCCTTTGGT
This sequence comes from Protopterus annectens, assembly GCF_019279795.1. Taxonomy (NCBI): domain Eukaryota; kingdom Metazoa; phylum Chordata; order Ceratodontiformes; family Protopteridae; genus Protopterus; species Protopterus annectens. Next base: position 121,719,384 of record NC_056734.1, on the reverse strand, counting down.
GAGTAATTTTAAAGCCTTATTAGAATATAGGAAAACTAAATAGCAGATAGCTTTAAGAGTAGACTACCCTCTAGGACTAAATGAAAATATTAACATCAAGTGTTTTCTTCAGTTACAAAGGCTTTGATGTAGTGAGCCAAGCTGTTCACAAAATGGGCTTTATTTGATGAAGCACTGTGTAGTAGTTTGTTATTGTTGACTATTATATACATATATTTTCAGGTTTTTATACATATGCAATGTTAAAAAGATTGTAGTGTATTTTTAAATTTTCATGGCATCACAGTGGCTATTTGAATAATTTATTTGAAATATTTTATCATTGGATGATTTTTTGCACGACAAGTATTTAAAGGGTGGTTTCAAGTTTTTGTATTTATTCTGTTGACGTTCTTGATGTTTTAGTAAACAAATGAAAGCTTATACGTTTTGTGGTCCAGTTCCTTCCTGGTCTTTGGTTTGCTGCTTTTTCATTTTTAGCATCAATTTTACTGTATGTATGTGCATAGGATAAAAAGTGTACCCCTTAGGTGGTTAGCATATGCACTATCTGTTGCCTCTTGGCCAGGGTGATGGCATATTGTACACACCTAAGTCTATCTACACCCATAGAAGCTTGAGGTTGCCCCTCTGACTCCTCACCTGCTTGTGGATATGGTGACTTTGCCAGTGGTGGGGGAACATTTGCTCCTAACAGTTTTGATGGGATGATATTCTGTAGGATAGCACAAACTGTGATAATTTTGGCACAAATGCAGGAATTATACTGCAGAGTCCACCTGGTGTATCTAGGCACTGAAATTATGACTTCAACAGCCCAAACACATGCTCCTTGATAGTTCTTGTTTGAGCATGTGCCTCATTAAAGTGTTACTTTGTGGGTGTGTGTGCATTTCTGATGGGTGTCATCAGCCATGGTTCGAGTGCATCCCCTGCATCCCCCAATATATATACTTGTGTGGCATCACCCTTGGAATACCTCTGGTAGAGCTGTAAGTTCTGCCAAATATGGGAAGTGTGGTAACTGCCAGGGTTGCCAGTACACACATTCAGGAAGATACCCTTAGCATTACACACAATATGGCAGTTAATGGAGTGGAACACCTTTCTGTTGATGTACACCCTTCCCTGTTTCCCAGATGTGCATGCGGTGTATGGCACCCAAGACTTCAGGAGTGTGAGCTCTGGGGTAGAACTCCTACATAGTTCTAGCTCTATCCTCCAGGGAAGGGAAGACATATATATATATATATATATATATATATATATATATATATATATATATATATACATGTATATACGCACTGGTATGCTGTAGCATAGCATTCAGGAATTGATGTAGGATACTGGATGCTGATGCCTGTGACACCCCCAGCATGTCCACTGAGGGTTATTGAAAGGTTCCTGTAGGCAAATTTCTAAGTGGTACATATACCTTGGTCTCCACAGGTGTTGACTCCCCTTGGTTTGCCCTTGCTGTCAGATGAGGATGACAGAGGTTGCAGAGTTTGTGGAGTGTGTCTCTATCCACCCTTTAGCACTTTACTATTTCCACCTCATTCAGACCATGATACGTTAAATGGAGTCTAAATATCCTTCTTTGCCTTGCCTGAGGTCTGTGAGCAGCAGCATAGACTTGAGCTTGTTGTACATACACATGCAGAAAAGCAGCAGCAGCCGCTAACATTGTTTTCCTCCAGTGTAGTTTTTGTGGCTGTATTCCAATAGGTTTTGGAGTACAAGGCAAACAGTTACAATGAGTGTACACAATTGCTTTATAGCTCGTTGAGCAGCCATCTTGGATTAGTTGATTAGCATACAGTTCAGCTGCTTATGCAGTAATTACCATGCCATAATGTTTATTGTGTTTGCACAGCTTATGTAGAGCCACTTACTGAATACAAATTGGCACAGTACCCACAATGCGCACACAGTTTTAGTGAGCTGTGTAGGGTTTATTGAATAATGCTCTGTGACATATAGGTTGCTGCAGCCAACACAGTGGTATATTTTTCAAACACACTGCCTAGCAAAAAATGACTATAATGTCTTACCTCACAACAATACCTTTCCATGTAGCCTAATATCCCAATACTTTACTATATATGATTATGAATGGTTGAATATTACTTTCAGTTACTGCAGTACATTCATATACTATTTAATGATGTGATTTTCATGATGATGTTATACTGTTTTCACAGATGTAATGTAATAATAAAAGGGCAGTCTTTAATTTGTTTTGTTTCTATATAAAGAAATTCAAAGTATTTTAATGTAACAAAGCATGCGATCTAATTTTTCTCTTAGAATAACTGATTCTAGGCATGCTGATAGTAAGTGTGTGTGTGTGTGTGTGTGTGTGTGTGTGTGTGTGTGTGTGTGTGTGTGTGTGTGTGTGTGTGTGTGTATGTGTGTGTGCACGTTTGTGTTCTGGATAGATGAAGGCCTAACTGACTCTCTATTCACAGAAGATCCCCTTCACAGTTAGTCCAAGTTAAATATGTAGGCCGTGAGTTTCTCAATAGCCTGTATATGTATTTCTCTGTGTTTGAGCACTGAAATGCTTGCTGCTCTTTGGGTGTACAAGGTATGACTGTAAAACAGCATCAGCACAGGAAGCCCTTATGCTAATTCACTCATCAGTATGCACAAGCCCCTTGTATTAGCTTAACTGGATTAGATGTGTGTTTTCCATCTCAGAACTAAAGACACTCAAATGTACATTCTGCAGTTAATTAGTATGTTTGTCAGTTAATTAGCTGGAGTTTCTTGTTCAAAAGCTGTTAAAGATATTGCTATACATACAAAATATACTTTGAAATATGCGGTATTCTGAGTAGTTTTAGTTCATGTACTTCATGAACACTAAAAGACTAGACTGGCACTGCAGACATCTTACACATTTTCACAGGAGCAAAAGTTATCTTAGAAATCCTCTGACTACTACATAATTACAATATTATATTGCTATGTTATTTTTGGTGTCTGCACCCTACCATGGTTAGGAGCATAAGAACATAAGAATGTAGGAACATAAGAATACTAGGCAAGAGATCACAGGGACCATATGAGACCCGGCCATATACACCTTTAAACAAATTCACTTAAAAGTTCTTGCCACCCTTTATGAGTACTTAAGAGAGCTTACCTCTCAAATCAAGTACGGTCTATGTGGTTATCCTGATGTACCCATCCAGTCATCAAAACTAGCCTTAAAGGAAGAAAAAGTATTACTTTGCTTGACATGTACAGGTTACTTATTCCATACTCTGGGAGTATATAGAGTTAGGACCCTATCCCTCAAGCAAGGCTTATTTATTTGTTTGTGGAAATTTTGAATCCTAGTACATGTGTTTGTACAGCAGCAGTTTTTGTAAAAAATATAAGGTTAAATTGGATTGAGTCTTTCTTGACTTAAAAATCAAGACACAGGTCATCTTGGAGCAGCTGGTAGGCTACTGACTAATAGGTGAGCTGGACAGTTGAAGGACTGAAGACCTTCAATTATTTATTTATTTTTTTGGATTACAAATCATTGGGGCCTTTCCAATTTAGCAATATTTTTGAATTTCTACATTCCTAAGGTGTCACTGAATTAAACGATGGGACTGATAAGGGAAGAGTACAGTAGTAAAATGACTTGTTTGGATAATGAAGATATTCCCTTGGAAATGAACCAGGCCAAATATAAGGAATTCCAGATATCCAGACAATGGTGAAAAAAATGATGATCAAATGAGAAAGAGCTCCCCACGTAAGCACCCACATATCTTCTGACATCTCTTTGAAGAGGAGTGCTGCTTATAACACATGAGGTGGGAACAATTTTTTTTTACCAGACATTACTATGCTGCACTTTTTTTGTTTTAGCATGAGACTATTTTCGGTAAAGTAGGTGTGTGCATATTCCAGCCCTTGTTGGAACAGCTTAGTATCAGTGGTTAAGCAAATAACAGTTCTCAATTTGCAGTCATTAGTAAACTTGGCCAACCACAATTCAGACATGTTAGCTTGGATGTCTGCAAGATAAATGCTGAACAGGAGAGGACCCAGCAATGTTCTCTGTGGTTCTATAGTAGTTAAAATTCCAATTCTATATTCAGAGACAGTACTGACAGCTTTAACTACCAAGGATCTCTTGGATATCCAGGTAAACGAAGGAAGTGAAAATCATGGATTCTCTGTATTTAGATTATGTATATTACGACAGGGAGGCAATACTTTGCACAATTATTTTGTTCTGCCTTATTAGTTAGCTTTCATGTACAAATATATATCATGTTTTGTTTTGCACATTTTTGTTACAGATTATGAAGGGTAATAGAAACCCAAAAGTCTTGGAGAAATTAAAAAAGGAAAAAACCCTGACTTAAGAAGGGGGTCCATTCTCTTCATGGTACTAGAAGCCCAAAAGACTGGGAGAAATTAAAAAGGGAGAAAGTACATTAAACCACTTAGGAAATCATGGCTTCCCCCCCAAAAATATCAGGACAGTTACTAAAGCAAATGCTACTAATGGGGGGGGGGGGTGGTGGATACAGGAGAAAGCATAATTAAAGAAAACATAAACAGACAATATAAAGCAAGTTAATGAAATTATGAAGACCATAATTTCAAATGTCCATTATTTAAAAAAATTGGCATTTTGGAAGGATCTTTTTGCAAGGGGGCTGCATCCCCTTATGGAGACCTTACCCCTACATTCCTACCTATAAATACACCACCTCCAGGATTACTCCAATTTGGAGTAAAGGGCAAATCATTGTCCACATTTTTAAAATTCTGATTCTAAATTATGGGGTTTGTGGTTATAGTAGATACCCACTATATACATAGCTAATACAAAAATGGACACGTTAACAGAAAACTTTAAATGTACTGAGTACTAATTTCCATAATCTGAACAAGAAAAATATTTGAGTTAGTGGAACTGGAGGAAAAGCAATGACTTCTTGTTGTGGCAGTGGAAAAAACTTAGAGAACCATGGAGGGGAAATAAACATATTTGGCTGCAGATTTTGTAGGAGTGAGAGTTAAATCAAAACAGGAGGAGGTGCAGCTGTCTAGATATAATAAGGAAGTAATGTAGCAAGCGAATGTATGTTAATATAGAGACAGAAGTTGATCAGGTGCAGTGGTAAGGCTATATATCTCCATTTTGTTGTCTCTCCCATCATGTGGGGGTAAGGGATGGATCACTTCCTCAGATGGTAATCCCTGGTGGATACTAGGAAATCCTATCTCAAACAGGAAAAGCTTCCCACTGTTGTAATGGTAGCATCATACAGTGTTACCAAGATGTCTTCTCTACCCACTCTCTGAATCTTTTATAAGAAAATTCTTGCTTAGTGGGACCTTAGTCTGGGAGTCAGCATGTCATGTGCCTAGGGTGGCAGTTGCAAAAAACCGAGGCTGGGCTCCGAGGCATTAGAAGGCAGGTAGCAATGTGAGGGAACCAAAATAATTAAAAAAAAAAACTTCTATGGAAGAGAAGGCACTGTGAATAACAGGACAATCCACACAGAAGCTGTAGAAATGGCTCTACTGAGAGGAAAAACAAACATGGCAAACTGTGTTCTTACAATGGCATATAAGAGTAATATTTTATTGAAAAAGGTTTGAACACCTTTAGTACAGCTATGGCTCAGGAGTAGGATTGTTTTTGATATACTACAAGGGAGAAAGTAAAATATTTAGTACTGGAGCTGATATGAGATAAAAGCAGTCATATTTTCTCTAACATGAAGTAAGACAGGGCCTCCTACATGGTAGTAGGTTCTATATCAGAACATCAAAGTATTAAAACTTTGAATGTTCTAATATCGAACACTATTCAGTGAACGCTAAGAATAGCGAAGCTGCAGAACAGCGAATTCTTTCCTTGGGAAAGAATTCGGTTGGCTGTTTCTGTGGCTTCGCTATTCTTAGCGCTGTGGTGGAAAGTTACGGGTTGGGTTCAGTTGTGAGATTGTTTGTACGTCAGGGTTAGGGGTGGGTTAAGTGAGTTAGGGTTAGGGCACGGATTAGGCGTGTGTGCGATAGTGACAGACTTTAGGGTTAGGGGCTGTTTAAGTGAGTTAGGGTTAGGGCGTGGGTTAGGTGAGTGTGCAATAGTGACGGCTCTTAGGGTTAGGGTTTGGGTTAAGGTAAGTGGGTAGATAGTCGTGTATGTTTAGTTTAGTGTAGCGTTAGATGTAGGAATTTAAGTGTATGTGTGTGGTTGCTATTTGTTTGATGTGCTTATGTTATGTGTATGTGTTTCGGAGCAGCAAATTTTTTACATGGGAAAAAATTTGCTGTTCTGAATGTTCGATATTTTCATGTTTAGATGTTTTGGGGGCGATGAAATAGCATTTGCTATTTTCATCTTTTGATAACGTGATATAAACGCTGGTAGTAAGTAGTCATTTATTTAATGATCGGGGCATATCACTGGTCCACATGAACCATTTATAGGTTTTGCCTGGGAGAGAATAACATAAAAAATGTAATGACAGTAACAACTGTAAAAACAGAAAACAGTAGAAAACAGCAACAACAAACAAAGCAGTAAATGGAACAAATGAATCATACAATATCTGGTCATCTCTAACAGGTACTGTATATAGTGCAGCCTATACAATATTGACAAGCATCCATTTATGACACAGGCTGAGCTGGATCCAGCACTAGGTCACATAGGCAGTCGCCTAGAGCCCCATGGTTACGGGGGCCCACTCTGGCCAGGAGGCTTCAACATAACAAAAAAAAAAAAAATAAATATATATATATATATATATATATATATATATATATATATATATATATATATATGTACTTCTTAACACTGTGGTGGCAGCATCTTTTCCTGTAAGGAGGACCATGCACTCGCTCATGGAATTTAAACTAGCCATTCTGTTTACAGAGAAAGTAACTGTGTGTGTGTGTATGTGTGTGTGTGTGTGTGTGTGTGTGTGTGTGTGTGTGTGTGTGTGTGTGTGTGTGTGTGTGTGTGTGTGTGTGTGTGTGTATAATTTAAACTAGCAGTTCCAATGTTTCTGTATGAGAGAGAAAGTGTGTGTATGCATGTATGAGAAATAGTGTGTGTGTATTGCTGTATGAAAGAGAATGTGTGCTATTGTGTGTGTATTTTTGTTTGATAGAGTAGGTATGTGAATGTGCGTGTTGCTGTGTGAGAGCAGACAGAAGGTAGGTCTGTGTGAGACAGTAGGTGTGTGTACATGTTTGTTGCTGTGTGAGAGCAGAGAGACGGTAGGTAGGTGTGTGTGTGTGTGTGTGTGTGTGTGTGTGTGTGTGTGTGTGTGTGTGTGTGTGTGTGTGTGTGAGCAGAGAGAAAGTAGGTGTGTGTGTGTGTGTGTGTGTGTGTGTGTGTGTGTGTGTGTGTGTGTGTGTGTGTGTGTGTGTGTGTGTGAGTGTGTGTGTGTTTAACATACTTCTGAACTGTCCAGATTTAGCCTCATATTTTTGGTGCATTTCTCGTAAAATTTGTGCTCATATACAAATGTTGTATATGAGTTTCATACTTCATATCCTTCAGAAAATGCATGCTAACACAAATCCTGTTATTCTAGCAACTTTCTAAGTTAAAAAGAGCAATATTTAAAATCTGACCCTATTTTTGGGCCATTGTATCCCCATTATTTTAGGCTCTGTCCTTTCTTGCACTAAGTGGTTGAGTGGTAATCATACCTCTCAACTGTCCAGATGTTTGCATCATATTTTTGGCAAATCACTTAGGATTGAAATAACTAACTAACTACTAACTTTAAACTTGACAATTACACCACTATCACAGTCATAGCTAGCTACATTTCCCCTGGAGATAACATTACCCTTCTAGAAAACATTCTCTCTTACCTTTCTGAAAACATCCACAATGGAACAATTCTTCTTGGGGATGTAAATATTAACTGGCTAACTCTTCAGTCCTCAAATACTACTTCATGTATCAACTTACATGGCTTTGTACAACTTATCGCAACCCCCACCCATATAAACAGATCACATACCCTCAGCTCTTTCATCAATTGGATTTTAGTCACAGATTCCCACAAATACCATAACCCTGAGACCCTATCCGACGCCCTAAGTGATTACTCCCTGTGAAAGTTCTTAGATACACTTTTCATTTCTCTAGGCCTCACAGATACATAACCTGTCACAATCTATCAACCTTCCATTCTGAGACCTTTAATGCCCTCCTATCCAGGACAAACTGGACACATCTAACCTATCTCCCCCTTGATGAAGCTGTCTACTCTTTCAACTCTACTTTCCTTAACATTCTTAATTCTCTTGCTCCACCCCACATTGTTCATCTCAAATCTAATATATCTCCTAGGTTTACCTATGCACCCACACCCTAATAAAAACTAGAGACAGGGCATGGAAAATACGGGTAAAAACTAAGCTCCCTTCCCATTTGCAAAAATACAAAGAACTGAGAAACCAGGCAAAAAAATACATCCACAAAGACAAAAAGAACTTCTACTTTAACCTCCCCAACTACCCAAAAAACAGATCCCATGACATTTTGTAACTCTATAAACCAAATCCTGTACCCTGGTAACCCTTCCTCTCCCAACCCCTGCCCAAACAACTCACCAGAAGAAACAGCTACCTCATTAAATTCCTATTTCATTGAAGCCACATCTAAGCTGATAAATTCCTTCCCCTCTACTACCAAATCAACTAACATTTCCAAATCCTCTCCTACTCTCAACTCCTCTACCACTTTCTCTCTTACAACTGTACTCACTAGCTATACAAGGTCCTTGATCTCTTAACATAAACTCTGCTCTGCTTCTGCTGACAACCTGCCTCCCTATTTCCTACAAATTGCATCCCTTGCCCTCCCTGTATCAATTCTAATAAATCACTCCATCTTAGAATCTAAGGTCCCAGCTATCTGGAAAGAATTCTACACCATACCCATTCACAAAGGAGGTAACTCCACTGACATTGCAAACTTCAGACCCATTGCAATCCTCAAACCACTCTCACAAATACTGGAAAAATGCATACACAAGCAAATCATGAAATACCTTCTACAGGAAAACTTGCTCACTCCTACACAGCATGGCTTTCACCCTAAACATAGCACTACAACTGCCATTATATCCTTCTTTAATACTATTTCTCTAGCCAGAGACAATAATAAGTGTGTCTCCTTCCTATTCTGCGACCTTTCAAAAGCCTTTGATACAGTCCCTCACCCTCTTCTGCTGAACAAACTAGTTAACCTAAACTTTTCTTCCTCTACTACTACCTGGTTTTCCAGCTATCTCACTGACCATCTACAAGTTTATTGAAAATGTTTGTATCGAATAATTTCTCTTATTTATGCTTATTATGTTTTTTTTTCTCCATTATTATTTTTTTCTGATTAAATGTATTTCATTGTATGTATAAATTGTAACCCGCTGACACTGTTTACACTAAAATTGTCCAACTGTGGAGCTTGTCTCCCCAGGCCTATGCTGATAAAGGGCTACTTAACTCATTCAGACTAACCAGGTCAACAAATGTAAAATAAATAAATAAATAAAAAATAAATAATGTCATACATTTGTGTTTCAGACTTCATTTCCTTCAGAAAATGCATGCTAAGACAAATGCTGTTATTCTAGCAACTTTCTAAGTCTATAAGAACAATATTTATAATCTGTCCCTATTTTGGTGCCTTTGTCCCTCCCATTATTTTAGGCTTTGTCCAGATTTCTTGTGCTAAGAGTTTGAGAGGTATGGAGGTATGGTATGTAATGCCCTAGTTTGCAACTACCAGAGTGCTGATGGAATTGTGAGTTTGAGTTTCAGTACATTTTCAGGCAATTATGAGTTTCAGTGGATTTTCAAGGGATTGAGTTTCTGTGTATTTTCATGGAATTATGAGTTTCAAGAGAACAGAGGTTCACTGTTGCTCATGCTAAATCTGTTTTCAATGTGCAACTAACGGTGTTGTTTAGTAAAAAGCAGTCACTGTTTGTGCTGTAGAATTTGAAGGCAATGTTAGTAGCGTAATTGCCTTTGGTGCAGAAGACTCCCACACTATGTATATGGAGTGCTGATATTGTAGTGCTCTTTTGATTGCAGATTATTTGGTGCCTTTTAAGGGGGATAAGGGTTCTGCACTCCCGAGTGTGTCCTCCTTTGTATGAGATGGCTAGTAACTATGCACTTGTTGTCAGTTTGTCAGTTGTTGACTATTGCAATACTACCAGCTTATCAATTTTTTTAATGCAACAATAGGCATCTCAAGGGCAGCAGACACTGAATTTGTAGATGAAACACTGGAATGTCAAACTGTTTGCCAGTAGCAACCTTTTCATTAGTTACAGATCTCTTTAATGTTGGAATTAGAGAATTAGAGATTGTGCTTATTGACTCATATTAGTGGATTGTAATGACAGAATATTGAGTTGGGCTTTTATGATTAAAATGTTCTGAAATGGGCAGTTTTAACTTAATTGGGCCATACATTTTATGTCATTACTTTCTGGAAAAATGTTCAGAACTACAAATTTAAAGTACACTCTAACAAGTGGTGCTGTATTATACAATGTATTTAATTTATATACTCAGGAAGGTGAATCAAAGAACATATACATGTATGCATGGCCCGAAAATGTGTGCAAGGAGCCTATAGTTTGAAAACAGCCCAAAGGTATGCGTAATTCTCCACTGGCCACATGCATTTTATTTGAATATAAGTTTTAATGCTGTTTCAATGAATGTGAGTTTCAATGGCAGAGAAGTTTGCTGCTCATGCTAAGTAACTTTTCATTGTGAGACTGTATTGTTTGTTTAGCAAATGGCTGTCAGTGTTTGTGCTATGTTATTTCAATATCTGTAATCATTGTAGAAGTAAATAAGAAAACAGTATGGACACTGACAGGTTTGAACAGTATTTTTGGTAATTGGGAAGAAATAGCAAAGTAATAAAGCACTGGAATGGCTGGGGAGGGGGCTACTGTGGGGTGGGGGGTAGAAGGTTGCTGCAGGAGGGGCTGCTCTGTGGTCATGATTCAGCTCTGGACATAGGCATGAAGTGGAAATGGGAAAATGAGGACCAGAAATACACATATTACTTTCCAGAAAATAGGATGCACATATAGCAAGGGAGCATGTAGCCTATGTGAGGGGCTAGGGTAGTAAGATAGGACAGTAGGTGGGGAGCAGCTGAGTGAAGAAGAGGAGTGCAGAGAAAAGCAAGGTTTGGTAAAGGCTGTGATGAGGAAGAGAAGAAACCAGCAGATTGAGGTTAGTACTGCTAAGAACTAAATGGTGAGATTTGCAAGTACAGTTTCTCTTTTAAGTGACTGTCCCATTTTGGAAGCAGTTGTAATTAATTGCCTGCATATATATTTTTTTATTTAGTTTAAAATGAAAGGTTTTGAAGGCTGGCATAGATTTTATCTGATGGAGAATGACTTCACAGATTCTAGAGACAAGAATGGAATGCGTATGTTCAGTACATTTGCGATTTGACTGAGGAGTTGTAAGTTTGGTGCATATTTGTACAGAGACTGTAGTTTATATGGAGGCAAAGAAGAAAAGCTGCTCATGTTGATGAGGTTGAAGGTGATACAGCCTAAAAGCAGGATAATTCTTTGAGAAATAATTAACCATTTTGCTTTTGAGGAGGTGGATTAGTGATGTCTTCAAGAAGAGAGAGTAATTGATTTATGTGTTTAGAATCAGTTTGTAGTGCATTAAGTTTTTTTGTGAGGCTGAGGCTATGAGTAGTAATTTGTACTTCAACTGAAGAAGAATGATACCTTTGCCAATAGCTGTTATGCTTAGATGGAAGAGGAAGTCTGAGATCTTTGTCACCCCAAAAAAGGAGTTTGTTGACATTAGATTTTGTGATGTGTTTGTAGTGTTGGAAACTTAAGTGTGGGGTTTAGTCAGACTCATAAGTATCTATAAGTTTGTACTATTTCTAAGGGATCAGTGCTATTGAATGTGAAGGTCCAACTGCATGGGATCTTGGCAAGCGTTTGTGCCATATCAAACATCATAGCTTTAATTTTCCTTATGGATAGGGTCTCAAGCAAAGCAAAGACATTAGAGAGGTCTTACTGTAGTTATTCTTTAATGTTGTTGGATCTTATGTGTGTAGAGAATTATGTGAAGAGTGTGCTGGTCAAACATAAGTTGGGTGACCAAGAGTGAAAATAATATGGGGTGGGGATACAGCCCCCTTTTTAAGCTGTGTTTTATTTGAGGGTGTTGAGATAATTTGGATCATGAACTGTCTGTTAGAGAGAAAATCTGGAAACCACTGTGTTGATTCTAGTTATTTTGAGGGACTTTTAACAGTAGAAGGTGATTGAAAAAGTAAAAAGCTTTAAACAGGTCTGGTAAGGAGGCCTTTGTCCCTGCTTAACAGGATTATTTTCAAATGGACTAGGATGATGTTTTTGGCTATGAAAAGGTTGTACAGGTATTTTAAGGGTTGAGTTAGGTATCCCGTGCATTGGATAATGAAACAGGACTGTAGTCCTTTGTATCCAAGAGGGGCATTAGATGGTATGTTTTAAAATTGTTCGGCAACATCCTTGTAGATGTGTTGATAGTAGGGACTGAAGAGGAAGGCAGGCTAGTATGATTGGGTAGACAGAGGATCAGTAGGGTCAAGAACTTCTTAAGAAAATCTGTGGGTGAGAAAATCTGAAGCTGTTCTGATGTCTATGTAAATAGGGGGTCTTTTTCTGGTGGGCAGCCTGTAATGTCATTAATTCATTTCATTTGCAGAATGATTTTTGGTTGTATGTATAGAGTTTATTCTGAAACTAGATAGTTTGTCTTGTATCTTCTTGAGATCTTCTTGACTGGGCTTTGGAGACTGGTGAAGTTTGCAGTTTACAGTTGCTGGGCTACTTTTCCATGTGTTCCAGGATTCATCCCTATGTCTGTAGAGTGTTTTGCATTCTTTGGCAAACCATTTTTGGATGTGTTTATAAACCATGTGACTTTTGGATAATGTATGTCTTAGAGTCCAAGAAATAAGGTGGTTATCGAGGAAGCTAAAGAGGATGATTTAGAGTCTACTAGTAGGTGATGCCATTGTAAATGTACATGTTCATTATGTAGCTTTTTAATTTGGTGCTTAGATTTGAGACCGAAAGTGATAAGTTGTATATCAGAGGTTAGGCAGATTTTGAAGGTGAAAGTGATCTGGCAGTGATCACTCACTGCAAGTGGAAGGGTATTGAAATTATGAATTGTCAGTTCATTGCTTAAGATTAGGTCAAGTAAAAAGTAGTTTTCTCAGATGAGAGTTGGTCTGGTGTAGTTTTGCACTAGTTGGGGAGATTTAGATTGGAAAGGATATCAAAGATGATAAAGGTCTTGTAGTTTAGAAAGTTACTGTTGAAGTTTACAAGGATGATTTTGTTTTTCACTGTGGTCAGTGGGCTATGGATGTCTGAGAATCATGATTTAAACTTTGTAGTGTTACCACAGGGATGCAGGGAGGTAGTTATTACAGTAAGGGAGTAGTTGTTTTCAAGTTTGGGATGGACATCCATTTGGGATTGTGGACATTAGTTGAAGAGGATTGTTGCTGGGAATAGACTTGCAGGTTCAGTTTTAAAAGAAAGAAGGTTCTGCCTCTAGATCTTTTATACAGTCTAATATCAAACAGGTAGGTATGGGTAAGAAAGTGTGGAGTGTTCTGTTTAACCCAAGATTCCATGACTGCTTATATGTCAGGGATGTTTACATTTACAAAACCTTGTAATCACTTAAGTTCATTCAACATGTTGTCATTCAGTAGCGTGATCACTAAATAGCATGACAGACTTCAGCAAGTTATAACTGTCGGCTGTGGGACTTACAAATATTCTAATCATATACATATACACTATTTATATATATATATATTATATATATATATATATATATATATATATACACACACACACAAACACACACACACACACACACACACACACACACACAGAAAGCTAGGGATACACACAGACACACAGGTATCTCTCTCTCTCTCTCTCTCTCTATATATATATATATATATATATATATATATATATATATATATATATATCAAAACTAAAATACCAAAGGATTTTTACATGGTGAAAAGTTACTCAAAAATAAAACCGTGAAGAGTCACTATCAGAAATGGAAAAGATGTCTGTCCGCAGCTGATTTAAGTGCTTTCATACTTTATTTAACAACTAAGACCTTCATCAGAACTAGATAACTTACAAAATCTACTTCTTTTAAAATATCAGTACATCCCCATGTGACAAACAGCTGACACAAAAAAGTCATCATTTGACACTACCACTTACTTGAAATATAATATATATATATATATATATATATATATATATATATATAAAATAAACATTTACTTGAACAAATTAACTATAACCGTTTTATAGACTTTGTGATCTTAGGAAACATTTTAATAGATTCATTGAAACCTTTTTTTATCTATGTTTAAATAAATCTGCCAATAGACTTCCTTACACACTAATTTGGTATTAATATCACTGACAAAAAACTTAAATGTTTCATAGCAATCGCACAAAATAAAAACTTTTTAAAAGTAATACAGTCCATTGCATGCATAGCTGGGGCATTACTACCATCCTTATTTTTTCTTGATAAACTATATTCATAAATTCTCAGTGAGAACTTCCTTGTGGTTTTATCCACATAGAAGCTCTTGAAGGAACAATAGTAGCTATGTAAACAATTCCCTCACAATCTTAATTGAATCTGTTCTTGACTTGTATTCTTTACCATTATGTTTAAGAACTAAGCCTTAACCCTTCATAAAAAAACTACAAAATTTGCACCCATTAATTGGCTTATCCTTCAAACACTGTTTTAAAACAGGTGTTGCCCTGTAGAATATCCCAGTTATTGGTTGCAATATTTCTAACTTATTTCATATCTAAAGAAATTGGATTGGAAAAGCTCCTTTAAAATTACTAATATTACATGTTTTATATTCCAAACCTTCTGGAAAAAACCCTCCCATATTGGAAAAAAACTCATTTAACCTTTCTTTGGCAACTTCTACAATTATAGGGTCTACAACCTTTCTAGAATACCCCCTATCATAAAACGTAGTTCTTAACATATTAATTTCTTCTTCAAAAATCCCATAATCAATTATTAGGTGACTTAGCCTTATAAATTGATTGCTTACCACATTATGTTTCATAAAACAAGGATGGCTGACTTTTAGAATTTATATAATTTTATTGGCAGTAATCTTTTCCTATAAACAGTACTCTGAAAAAAATACTTAACCTTATCTAAAGTTACTTTCAAGTCTACAAAATGTAGTACCTCAACTTTGACAATGATAAACTGCAAGAAAGAAGCACTCTTATTATCTTTTAAAAATTCCTTTATGAACTACATCAAATTAAAAACAAATCATCTATATATCTTAAGAAAAATATTTTTTGAAACAATGGGTATCTGACTAAAAAAATCTTGTTCCCACCAGTTCATTACCATTTTTGCAAAAAACAGGACCATTCTTGCACCCATTGTTACTCGTTTCTTCTAATGACAAATATTTTCTTTGAGTCTGAAAAATATTATTTAATACTAATTCCAACAATAAACAAACTGTATTAATGTAATTATTCCCAATTATACAATTCTTCCTCTAAAACGTGCACGCTGATTGGCCAGCCCAACCAGCGTGCCAGTTGTAAATCCCTCAATATACTAACGGAAAAAGGTCCGGTCGCCCGGACTTTTTCCGTTAGTATAAAACACTGTCTCGCTATGTTAAAAGAGTTTAACATAGCGACACAGGTTTAAAAAAAGCAACGCAGATCTCCGTTGCTTTTTTTAAAGCTGTCTCGCTATGTTAAACTCCTTTAACATAGTGACACAGTGTGTAAAAAGCAACGGAGATCTTGCGATCTCCGTTGCTTTTTTTTTAAACCTGTCTCGCTATATTAAATGGGGTTTAACATAGCGAGACAGCTTTAAAATAAGTAACGGAGATCTCCGTTGCTTATTTTAAAGCTGTCTCGCTATGTTAAACCCATTTAACATAGCGAAACAGTAAAAAGCTTTTGCCCACAGCTCTGATGTACTGCGTAGGCATGCGCAGTACATCAGAACTGCCGCAGAATACCAGACAGCTGCGGAAGGGCAGCAAAGAGGCATTATACAATGCCATTATTTAAGAAAAGTAATTATTTCTTTTCTTAAATAATGCCATTGTATAATAGCAATAACCCACTTCTGGGTGTGGGTAATGCGGGATTTAACCACGGTTGTCTTTGTTTGGTCCCGAGGGCGAAGCCCGAGGGACCAAACCACGCCAACCGTGGTTAAATCCCGCATTACCCACACCCAGGCCTGGGTTATTGCTATAAATTAGTATAGTTAGACAAGTAGTTTCTAACAAACTCTATAAGTTATTCTTGATAAATGCTCTTGTAAAACGAAACTACATCTAAGGCAACTAACATTTTTCTTCATCTAAAATTTTATATCTATGTAATAAATCTAAAATTTCCCAGGAATCCTTTAAATAAACTTTTGATTTAAAACAAAATCAACAAAACCTTAAATATTTTGTCTTTTGCTAAAACTTGCAGCCACAATTAGCCTAAAAGGTGGATCTTCTACACTTTTATGAACCTTAGCGATACAAAAAAACCCAACCTAATTTAGGGTATTCACCCTTAAAAAAAATCAAATTTATGACTTATGAAACCTTGGTGCAACATATCTAATGAAGTTAAATCAATACCTAGGATTCATGAACAATCATGTAGGCTTCATGTGAAGCTTATATGATGTTTAAATGTTAGCACAATGAGCAGCAGTGCTAATCACATATGCATGTTGCTCATCATGCTAAGATGAATATGAACATGTTTCTGTGGCCATCTACAATGCTGGTGGTAAGGAAGCTTGTGTTAAGCAGCATGAGCACACACAGTAAACAAACAGGTTTGTCTGTGTGTCTGTGAGCAAACCTGTTAAGCTTGCTCATATGGACAGCACAAAGAGCTGTATAAGGGAAATAACACATGCTGTACACAGGCAGGGAAAGTGTACTGTGCACATAAATGAAATATACGAATACAAAAATAAGTAAGAGGAGATGTGAAACAGCAAGATCAACAAAAATACATGGATTGCCAGACAGGAAAAGTGTACTGAGGACAATATGAACAGAAATGAAACAGATGTATATAGAAAGATGTCAGAGAGGAGGGCGAATGTTTCAAATCTAGTACGATTATTGATGTGAAGGTGCTTATATCACAATTTTGCAATAATAACAATTTGTAATACATATGTCAGAATAAATTATGGTAGTCACTACTCCTAAGCAAATGTTGGTAAATTATATTATAGGACATGACAGTTACACAAAATCACATTGTAACAGAGGGGAATTACACAACATATGAATGTCACTGACATGCTGAGTTGAGATGACAGATCGCAAGGACAGCACAGACATAATGGGATATCCATACAGCATGCATTACACCCATATAACATGTAGGAAATAGGAATGACTCACAAGCCACAATCACCTTTTGCAAAAATTGAACCCATGCCATCATTGTCAACCCTGACCTGTGTATTAACTGTGTACACAACAGAAAGAGGCCTAACGCATGTAGAATGAGGACCACCCTTGAAGAGAATTATGTACTTCAATGTTATAATAGTTATGCATCCCATATGTAGGTGTGTGTGGTGTTACAAATGTGGGAGCAAGTGTGAGATCCATTATACCCTTGCATAAGGCACCCTTGCCTGACAGTTATTGTGCCAACAGATAACAACAGATGCAAACCCTACACCATGATGCACTGTATTCCTCAGAGTTGTATATTGTCAGCATCTGCCACAGGAGGTAGCAATGGGTATGTGATGTCTGGCTATATACCACTGGACTGCCACCAATTAAATGACACCCCTTACTATCCTGAGTCAGTAACTAAGGAGCTTCAATCCTCACTACTGACCCTAATATGAGACTGTCACTTAAACAGAAGTAATATTTCACAATTTTCCCCTAAGAGCACAACAGGAACACTATCTATTTTCTTGGGACTGGACTATATACCTCTGTGCACCCCAAATGTATTCCCTTATTGTAGAACAGAGCATGCGTTGTATCTTTAAGAAGCAGTGCCATTTTGAGAGAACAGTCAGAGTGTTAACATGTATGAGTGCAGTAGTCAGTCTGATTATAAGTTTATTTAAGTTTAAGTTACTAAGCCCTAATCCTGATGTGTTTGGATGTAATAAAGCTGCTTGAACCAAACCCACAACTGTTTTATCATGACCGGATGAGTGACATTGTCAGAACTGGGATTGAGAGTGTAACTTCTTGAAACCATGAGGTGCAGAGTTGACAGTGAAGGTATATCGAGCAGGCTGGATGATACATGTGCTCAGATGATTAAAAAAGACCAGAAATGAACTTCAGGTAACCAGAACACGCACGAATGATTTATTTTGCAAAGAAAATGATACAAAGCATTTGTAAAGCACAAAACACATTATTAATCAAATGGGTAGCACAAAACATGTTATTAATCAAACAAAAGTTACAAAATGCATTGTTGATTAAAAGAAGTGTTCGAAACCATGATATCTGATAAAATTATCAGAAATACTTATATGGGGGTTCAGAGTTATCTCTGATTTGTATAAAGAGCATGTTTAAAGTAAAATGAGCACAAAAAAGTACAATAAACACGATAAGAGGTTAAAAATGACATAACAAGTACAAAAAAAGGTTAAAATAAGCTTAGAAAAGTAAGGCAAATGCATGTTTTTTAGTAAATGACCGTGTTTTGACATGCGCCACTATTTTTCATTGACCGAAGCCTTTCAAAGCATAACTAGAGTTGTTTGAAGTATCTCAGAGTGTTTGCAGTGTGTGCTTTATTACAGCGCAATGAATTTGAAGAGTTTACTTTGTGCAAAGTGCAGCTATTTTACAAAGTGTAGTCAGCCATTTCAAAAAGTTTCTTGTCCTGAGTGCATTTATTTGCAGTGTCGCCATTTCAAAGTGTTTCTTACACTGTACAGAGTTATTTCACAAAGTACAGCCATTTTGAAAGGTTTCTTGTGCTGTATACAGTTCATTTGAAAAGTGCAGCCATTTTTTAAGTGTTTCTTACTCTTGAGTTTCTTGTGCTGTGTACAGTTTATTCACAAAGTACAGTCTTTTTGAAGTTTTTCTTACACTGAGTGGTTTTGCAAAGTACAGTGATTTCAAAGTTCAGTTATTTCAAAGATTATGCTGTGCTATTGGGCATAGTTACAAGTTCTGGCATAAACTTCTGGCAATATATGTGTGTATGTTAATACATGATTTCAGGGGCCTTTACTACTGTGTTTTGATATGGCAGAGGCATTTAACAGACCCAGTCCACTCGTGTTTGATCATAATATTACAGAGAATTGGAGAGTATTTGAGCAGGAATATATTTTCATACAAGCAGCTTTTTCTGACAAAGATGCATGTACCAAGGTATTCATTTTGCTTAACTTAGCAGGGTCAGAGGCCATTGAATGAGAGCATTCATTTATGTATGCACCAGCAGTATATGCAGGAGAGGGGGAAAACCACCATATTGTTATGCCAGCTGAATCACGAGAGGACCCTGAGTGCTTGAAATGTAAATTTAGAGAAACGTGTAACTCCAGGACAAATGTTACATTGGAGAGGCATCTATTTTATACAAGAGACCAAAAGCCTGGAGAAACTTTTGCAGCTTATATCACTGACTTGAGAAATAAAGCTAAAATATGTAGATTTGGTGATCTGAAAGATGAGTTGATAAAGGACAGGCTTGTATGTGGTGTTAATAATACTGCCGTGAGAAAGATTTTCCTTCATGACAGTGATTTAACTTTGAGCAAAGCTATAGAGATTTGTCAAATCCACGAGCTTATAGAAAGGCAAATGAGTATGCTTGCAAGTGATAAGAGCATGGTTTCAGCAGCCTCTAAAGCAAATGTAGATGTGCCTAGCAGAAACAGGCCTAAGCACTTGGCAGCTGCAGGCCCTGCAAGTTTTCCAGGGAGGACCTGTACCCCTCCAGCAAGTTCTAAGGCTAGCTCAGTAAAATGGACATGCTCAGTGCAATACAAGGGTGAGTCAGCAAAACCCAAGTCAAATTTTATTGCTAACTGTCATAATTGTAGTGCTAATCATAAGTCTAAAAGAGAGAAGTGCCTAGAATTTGGTCAGCAATGCCACAAGTGCAAAAAATGGAACCACTTTCAAAAGTTTTGTAACTCAAGCAAGCCGCATTCTGTTATCAAAAAAGGTCATTCAAAAAAGCACATTGATCATGTAGAAAGCTGCAGCCTTTATTTCTATGTAGATGGTGTGTCAGTGCTCAGTGAAAAGGTTAATGCAGTAGATTTGTTGGCAAAGAATGAGGTGTTTTATACTATCCTGATCAATGGTAAACCCACGAAGCTCAAAGTGGACACTGGTTCAAAGTGTAATGTTATGTCAGCAGAAACATTTGCTAGAGTAAGAGCTGGTGAACAACTTAATTTGGCTAATTGTGCAAAGCTTGTTGCTTATGGAGGTGAAGAGATTCAAACCGAAGGCTCAGTGGTACTTTTGTGCTATTCAGCTGGGAACAGTTACAGCTTGCAATTCTATGTAGTCAGAAGACCTGTGCAGTCATTATTAGGCCTCAGAGACAGTTTAAGAATGTAACTGTTTTTGTTTACCAAGGAAGTCCATCATGTAAGCACATGTCCTAGTTCCAGCTTCACCAATGCTATTTTCTCAGAGTATACTGATGTTTTTAATGACAAGCTAGGCAAACTTCCAGTTGTGTACTCCATTAAAATAGATTTAGAGATCAGTCTAGTGGTCAAACCAGGGAGGAGAGTTGACTTCTGATAACTATGTCGGACAAAGCAAGGTCCAGTTAGATAAGATGGTGCAGTAAGGTATGATTTGTCCAGTCACAGAACCAACTGAGTGGGTGTCTTCCATGGTAGTTGCTCATAAGAAAAGCTCAGATAAAATCAGAATATGTATTGAGCCAAGAGACTTGAACAAAGCATTAAAGAGGCCTCATCATCCTATGTGTACAGTCGTGGAAGTTGCTACCCTTATGCCAAATGCATTTTGGCAAGTAATCTTCACTACTGACTACATTCAGTACTTCATTTGGTAGATACAGATTTCTTAGAATGCTTTTTGGAATAAATTTTGCAGTGAAGTCTTTTAGCATGCAATGGAGCAAATTTTTTCAGGTTATCCATGTGCTATAATAGTGGATGATTTACTGGTTGGAGGTAATGAAGAAGCAGAGCATGACAGAAACCTTAGGAACGTTCTGGATAGAGCACATGAAGTGAACTTAAAGCTCAATCTTCTGAAATGTAAATTCAGGCTACCAGAAGTTACTTATGTAGGTAATTTATTTACCAGTACAGGCTTACGACCAGACCCTTCCAAACAAACAGCCATTGTTGAGATGCCAGCTCCGGACAATGTCCAAGCCCTACAGCAATTTGATAACCTCAAACAGAAAATTGCTAGTCCACCTACACAGAGATACTATGATGTCCACAAACCAGTAATTCTTTCCTGTGATACTTCAAAATTTGGTCTTGGTGCAGTTATTCTTCAAGACGGCAGACCAGTAGCCTATGCATCTAGAACTCTTACCCAAAATGAAATGCATTATGCTCAGATTGAGAAGGAACTTTTGGCAGTTGTGTTCACATGTTCGAAGTTTCATGATTATATTTATGGTGAAGCTATCCAGATTGAGACTGATCATCAACCTCTAGTCACTATTTTAAAGAAGCCTATGCATACAGCTCCAGCAAGACTACAAAGAATGATGCTCAGATTACAAAAATACAACTTCAAAATGGTATATACAAAAGACAAACATCTTTATCTGGTTGATATCTTATCCAGATTGCCCAGATATACCACAGAACAGCTTGATGCAGAGAATTTTGACTTTGATATCATGGAGGTGCGTAATTTTTCTACCACAAGACTTGATGAGCTAAGAGATCATAAAAAGACTGATCTAGTTTTGCAGAAGTTCAGCCACTTCATCAATGTTGGATGGCCGTCAAAGCAATATTGTGTACCACCAGAAGTGCAACCTTATTTTCCTTAAAGAGATGAGATGCTGATGGAAGATGGTATCATTTTCAAAGGTCCTAAAGTTATTGTTCCTACTTCCTAACAACATGAATACATTCAGATTTTGCATTGTGGCCACCCAGGTTCTGAATCTACCAAAAGAAGGGTGAGGTGGCTACTGTTTTGGCCTTCTCTGTCAAAAGACATTGATAAAGTGCTTTCATCTTGTTTAGTATGCAATAGTACTAAACTGCATTTGCAAAAAGAGTTACTTCAGCTAAGTCAGATTCCTGAACTACCTTGGTCAACAGTAGCTACTGACATATTTGAGTGGAACAAACAGCATTACTTAGTGTTGATAGATTCTTATATGAACTGGTTTGAAATCGATTTGCTACCTAACCTAACATCCAGTACTGTTATTACTAAGTTAAAACATCATTTCTCAGTCGATGGTAGTCCACACAAAGTTATCTCTGACAATGGTACCCAGTTTACCAGTCAATTATTTCAGAAATTTGCAAAAGAGTGGGACTTTAACCATGTTACTAGTAGTCTGGTATACCCACAGTCAAACGGCCTGGCTGAATGTGCATTACAGAGTGCAAAGCAATTACGAGAGATGTCAAAGCGTGACAATACTGATATCTTTTTGAATTTACTTAGTCTCAGAAATATACCCCGTGACAACCTACTTGGCTTACCTGCTCAGAGACATCTATCTAGGAAAACCAGTACAACCTTGCCAATCAGCTCTAGTTTATTGGTGCCTAATGCTAAAAACACTAGAGCAATCAAAGGCCAACTATTCAAGAAGCGTTCCTTTCAGAAGTCCATGTATGCTAAAATGAGCAGATTTTGCCGTCTGTTAAAAGGAGAGACAGTTAGGATGCAAACGGCGAAAGGGTTTAATCAAATTGGTCAAGTGATAGGTATATACGCTGAGCTGAGATCATACTTAGTAGAATCTGAGGGTATAGAATATAGGAGAAACTGCAGGCATATTCTTAATGTGTCAAAATCAATATCAAAGCATCATACCTGTGATACAGACTCTGGATCTCAGAGCAACCCTGACAATGTCCCTGTTAAAGAACATGTCTCAGTACCTATTCCCATTCCTGATTATATCCCAAATGTTCCTAAAGTTAAACATTCCTTAAAGACAGTCCCCATTGCTAGACCCAGTTCTAATTTTTATGTCACATGATCAGGTCATATTTCTAGACCTAAATACACAGCAACCTGGATATGATTATCTCATTTGTGTTTAGTCTTGTATAATTGCATGTCAAAGAATTAGTTCTGTATAACTGCATGTGTAAGTACCATTTCTGTACAATTGCATGTCAGTCAATGTTATCATTTAGTGTATGAGCTATTTCTCAAAGAGGGAGGATGTAGAACAGAGCATGTGTTGCATCTTTAAGAAGCATTTCCAGTTGTAGGCACGTCCATATAAATAGTGACTACGTGCAAGCAGCAGTGCCATTTTGAGAGAACAGCCAGAGTGTTAACATGTATGAGTGCAGTAGTCAGCCTGTTTATAAGTTTATTTAAGTTTAAGCTACTAACTCTAATCCTGATGTGTTTGCATATAATAAGGCTGCTTGAACCGAACCCACAACTGTTCGTCTGTTTTATCCTGACCGGACGAGTGACACTTATTATACACTTCAGAGCAATGTGTCCCAGTTTGAGACCTCTGATACACTCACACTCAAAGTAGATTTAAATCTCACACATTCAAACACTTCTGCAAAAGCCTGACACAGATTTCCAACTGTGTCCCTTCCCCAAAATAATATGGTAAATGCTGCCACCAATCAGAGTGTCTTCATGCCCTTCTAAAGGGGTGTCCAATTAGGAAAATTAAATATCAAAATAAATGATAGCTATGGCCATAAGTGACCAGGCCTCTAAGGTGACCTCGGGAGTATCAAACAGGTATAAACACGTTCTAATCTCTAAAGAAAAACACTGATTTCCATCCACAATGTAAAGTAATGAAAAACATTTAATAGTAAGTAAAATGATTGCAAGAACATAAATCAATAGCTTTCAATAAACACCAGAACTCAGTCACAGGAAATGTAAAATTAAACTGCAAGATAGAAGTCCAATAATCTAACTTTCCTAAACTAACTAAAGAATACTGTCCCTGGTCTAATATGACATACAACAGCAAGACCAAGACAAACCTACAGTTTTTGGTGAGTTATCTTTCATGGGTGTCCACCGACTGCACAGCACCATAACTGACTGTACTTCACAACACTTGGCAAACTGCAGTTTCAACTGTGTTATTTAAAAAAAATAACAGTCAGCTGTTTGAAAAAGATTTTTTTTCTATCAATCATCTGTTCAAATAATTACTTGGCAACCAGGAGCATTCTAATAACATCACTCACTATTCAGTTGATTGTCCACAGTACTTTATAATGTCCCTCTCAAACATGTGTAATTAGATATGAGTCAAACATAGTGACAGATTCTGTAAACATTCTGTATAAACAAGGAGATGCTCAACATTTTAAAACTTGTTTACATTTTCAGAATTAGACATGTTGGCATACAATAGAAGTTAATATGAGAATGTACACAAATCTCCTGCCAGACATGCTAACACATATGATAATGTTTTCAGTTTCTTCATAGGGTATTATCACAAGCAAATTAAATTAATGTGTGAATTAAGAAAGGATACCTGATAATGAATGTCATATCAGCATGTCAGAATGATGGCAATTAAATGAGCACACTCATTTGCACAAAAATGTGATCAGTCCTATATAAATGTTTCATGGTCAAGGACGGCTTCTCTGTATGTCCGTACACATACCAATCAAGTACTGGAGTACATGCATGTGCATCACAGTACTCAATGCACATGTTAAGGTGGCACTCTCACCATTACATTGGCAGAACTAATGTGTAATTTCAGGAAATCCAAAGCAAGATTTACATATGCTTGTGTAACATATCAAGGGATAACACTGATGTAATGTAATGGTTGTTATGTGATTTCAATACATTCACACAAAATGAATCCCTATGCTAGAATTGAACATCAAGCTGTAGAACCCCCTTCAAATAACAAGACAGCTATTGATCACATTTCCCACAGTGGAAATGTTCTTACAGCTGCTGAAACCATTCAATCAGCTATACTTTATCTGCTATAAATTTATCTGCTAAAAGTTGATGTGTGAGGTCTCTGCCACTCTATACACACAAAATAAAACATGCAGGTATGTCTTTTATGCAGAACACTTAAGGACACAAATGCTTACAGTCACTCAATGCTGGTTTGGAACACTTGCCTAAGCACTGAGAAAATCAACATCATAGTGGAATCATTGAATGTGCCATGGTATAACTGCAACACCAATTTCATATGTGCAGTTATGTGAAAGCATTATATCATGTATGAATCAAGGAATACGTGTCCTTGTAAATAGAAAGAATCTTGCTGTATATCAGACAACATTGCCTGATGCTAGGTATAGCCATAGACACCTGTAGCCCCTGTTGTTGTCACTGTGACAGTAGAACAACAATTATATCCAGTGTGGTTATAACCCCGTATTGGAACACATGCATTACTTAGGCAACAGCATACATTATGTCATCTTATGTCCTTAGAATTGAGGAGATGTTTCACTACAACTGTGATGTATTAACAATGTATTCAAATGACAGCACTGGTCTTCAATACAGCTTTTTCAAAGGAAATGTAGAATTAACTCTTGTGAGAGGAAACAACATCTACAAATTAACATAGCACATGCGTAAGCAGTGACATTTGGATTTTAAATATATGGTTAACATCACAGGCAAATGAAGGTTTGATGAAACAAAAAGGCAACTGCTGACTTATTTGACAACTATTCCATTGCACATTTCAATGTATGATGTTATCATTGCATATTACCTTCATGTTTTCCCTAAAAAGTGGTTGCACAGCACACCTTCTAGATATAGCTCACTTATGTATTCGCAGCCTGTTATGCACAGTAAGAGGAAGAAACTCACAATCACAGATGACAGTCATTTCTATATTCAAACTCACTACCTATGTACTTAAACAACCTACACACATGTGTATTATATGCACATGCCACCAGAGAAATCTGAGTAGGTGTGAGCCATACTGCATCTTTGAAAGGATGACATCAGTTGTATCATACAAAGGAGATGCATGTACAAAAGTGACTTCTACAGCTATGTGGAATTTTAAATGTTGTCAGTACTAAGAGGTGCAATCTGGCATCCATTTACGTTCTCACACACAATCAAGAGAGTCGCACTGCTGTATTCAAACTTTTTACCTATCAACTGACACAGTCTACACCAACTGTATTATACTCATGTGCCACAGGAGAGAACTGAATGTTATGGTATGAGAGTACACTATTGAAATGATGACCTTATCAATTGTGTTGCAGACAGTATGTGTTGGTGGACAGAGTGAAAAAAATATATAGGATTGTAAATGTTCCTTATGAGTTGTAGTCAAATTAATACAGCTGCTGAAATAATCCCCAAGTAATGCAATGGACCCAACATCACACATACAATTTGATTGTTGTGAGATTAGACCTCCCCACCTATCTAGTTATACAACCTAGAAGGTACAGTACTTAATACAAGGACCACAACAGAAGTCTGACTTATATAGTGTGATAGTGCACTTTATAGAGGATGACACCAGCATTGTGTTGCTGAGAAGATGATGTTGTGAGAAGGGTCTGACATTGGTGTGGACACAGCCTGCAGTGTAAAATTAACTCCAGGCTACTATTTTAATAAGGCAAGCAGTAGTTAAGGTCATATTTGCACAACTCCACACACACACACACACACACACACACACACACACACACACACACACACACACACACACACACACACACACACGTTGACTGCTATGAGATCAGAACCCCTCTACTTATCTAGCTATGCAGTCTAGAGGACACAGTACTTATTGCAATCATCACCACAGAAGTCTTACTTATGTAAAGTGAGAGTGCACTTTATACAGGATGCATCAGTGTGGTTTAACAGAGAAGATAATGTTGTGAGAAGGGTCTGAAATTGATGTGGACTCAGCCTGCAGTCTAAAATTAACTCTAGGCTATTATTGTATTGTTGACAGCAGTATTTAAGGTCATATCTGCACAGTGCCATACACACGCGTAAAAGCGCACACACACGTGAACTGTCATGAGATTGATACCTCCTTCCTTTTTAGCTATGCAATTTAGAGAACACACTACTTAACACAAGCATCACTGCAGAAGTCTGACATGCAGTGTGAGAGTGTGAGAGTGCCCTTTATGCAGTATGACATCAGTGTGGCTTAACAGAGAAGATGATGTTGTGAGAAGAGTCTGAAATTGATGTGAGCTCACCCTGCAATTTAAATTAACTCTAGGCTACTTCTGTATTGTGGACAGCAGGAGTTCAGTGGAGATCTGCACAATGCCATACACAAACACACAAGTTGAATGCTTTGAGATTAGAACCCCCCCTGCCTATCCAGCTATGCAGTCTAAAGGATAAAGTACTTAAAATGAATGCCATCACAAAAGTCTGACTTTTACACTGTGAGAGTGCACTTTATACAGGATGCCATCAGTGTGGTTTAGCAGAGAAGATAATGTTGTGAGAAGGGTCTAAAATTGACATGAACTCACCTTGCAGTTTAAAATTAACTCCAGGCTATTTCTGTATAGTGGATAGCAATAGTGCAGGTCATATCTGCACAACATCGTACACACAAACAAGTTAACTGCCATGAGATTAGAACCTCCTACCTATCTAGCTATGTGATCTAGAGGACACAGTACTTAATACAAGTGCCACTGCAGAAATCTGACTATACATCAGTACATTACACAATTTTCAAGTAGGGAATTAATATCATCCAGTAAGATTACTTATTTTTGTTCCAAGTCACTTCCAAAAGAGCAATGCTGAGAAACGTATTTGCGTGAAAGCTGGCAAAGTGTTAGCACATGCACAATGGTGTTCTGATGTGTTGAAATGGGACTGTGAAGCACCAGTGTTTAGTGGTATTCAGTGATGTTCTGCATGCTTTATTATATCTTTCCATGTTAGCTGCAAAGCACAATGCAGAAATGAAGTGTTCTGCTTGCCTTTCTCATATGCGAGACTGTGTCCTGTGAGCAGAGTTCTCTGCTGGAAGAAATAGTGAAACATTACATTTGGTGTGCCTTTTACAATGCAAACAGGCTTAGCTGTGATATTTGGCCTTCAGCACTCTAGACAGTCATTAGTAGAAAAATCCACCTGTTAACCTAGCTTTCTCTGTGGCACAAGGTGAATGAAAAAGCAGAGTTGAAACAGTGTTGTACTCCAGTATGTAGATGATTTTAAAGAGTGTCAGTGAAAGAATGTGATTATTATGACTTTTAGAATATGTAGACCCTATTATACATATGTTTCCTGACAAAATTTTATATGTAATAACTACAGAAATATTTTTTTATGTCTACTATATATAGACATGCTTCAAGGAAAATCACAAGTAAAGTGAGTGTACAATTAAGTGTAAGGCAAACACTCACCATATTATGTAATAACACCTGAAGTACCACCTAGTATGACATACTACAGTTGTGCATTGCCAGATGTACAAATGCCGAGCACTACAACTGATAAAACAGAAGGGGCTTAAAGAGATACATAAGCAACTCATTCATAAGAAAGACACTTATAAAACAGACAGTATGAGTTTCACCTAATGCTGGATGTGAACCATTGTCAACATGAAATATTAAGTTTACAGAATTGACCATTATCTATAGATCCCACCAAGGAAATCTTACATCACACATGTGAAAGTCACACATTTGAAGGAACAGCGGTACCCTAGGTAGCGAATGAAATATGTAGCTTTTATTCTTCAGCAAAGTAATGGCAGACAGACAATGCCATGACATTATATTTACATCCATCAGCCTAATGAATAGTCAACAGTAAAAAGGGGTGAGGGAGAAGGGGTGATGATAGACACAGATATAAATACACATATGAAAGGGTGCTGTCACTGATCATTAATGTACATCTTAATGCAGTGTCCTTAGGATTATTCAGACAGGCTCTGTATCAGTAAGTGATGGCTGTGGTGATGAGGAAGCTGTAGGACAGGTAAAAACTGATTCTGACATGAGTAAAATAAGGGTGATTTAATAATTTGCCCTTATGTGCATGGATGTGTTTGCAAATGCTTTTTTTGCAACACTATTCAAAATCAGTTCATGAAAGTTTGTTAATGGATACAGTTTAAGACGTATGTCATTAAACATATCATAGAAGTATAACTTCATAGTAAGAAATAATGTCACATACATCTGGACTTGAACCTTTGCTACTATGGCCAAAAGGCAGTTTTCAGACAAGTGATTTATGTCAATACCCCACAGAGGATTTTGCACTTTGTTACATCTAGTAGTCAAAGAACTATTTGAGAAACTGTTGCAAAGTATTGCCTTTATTCTGTCTTTACTCATAATTTCAACAGTACAGCATGCTTTAGCACCTATGCATGAGGATAAGCAGACTACTGTGTGTGATAGCAGCAACTGATCATGTTTTGCCATAGGATACGAGGAGGCATTCACAGTCACATGGCATTGGTGTGTGATGCCAAACTCTGTGCAAATGCTGATGACAAAAAGTGAAGGCTTTCTTATAAGCCATTTCTGGGCATGTGTGTTGTATGTGTTTCTAATTTTTGACCAAATTAAACATGTGAAAATGAGGTTGATAGGAAAGTGGTGAAATGGGGGGTGGCAAGCAGACAGGATGACACAGGTGAAAGAATAGAGGAATTTGCAGGAAGGTACTGGAGAGAACCATAGCTGTCTACTTTTTCAAAACATAAATGTAGAAGTGTAGCCAGAATATGCTGATTTTGGACTATCACCAGACCAAAGGTAGATGAAAACAACATAATAATATTATACAGGCATTTGTACAAACTCAAATGTGAGAACAAGATGCATGGGTGAAGCGGAGACCTATGTATAGGTCATTATTTTTTTGTGAGACAGGTGCCCATTTTTTTACCTTTTTTTCTTTCAAAGAAGAGGATTGTTGGGGAAGGTGCTTAGGAATGTGTTGGTCAGGTAGGAAGGTTAGGCAAAGAAGCAGGTGCAGATGTACAGGACAAACAAAACAGACAAGGATGGTGATGGACACAAAAGGCTAGAGGACATCATGATTGGGGATTGGTAAGGGGCATCAGATGTGCACCCATGTCAAGCCTGAGAACAGTGAGAATCTAGTCCTCACCTTCATAACTGTCATCACTGTCTTCTGTATCAGTTCCCTGTGTCAGTGCTTAATGTGGCATTGACTTCACAATGTAATGAAGCACCTTTTCAACACAGCTAATTCAGGCACTGAGTCACCTTTCCATAATACTATCCATCAGTCCTGATAGCTCTTGGTGGTTAACAAGATCATCACCTCTGTTAATACTACTCTCGGAGGGTACCAGTGCACCATGTGCCAAGGAAGAACTATCTAATGTGAATGAGACAGGTAGGACAGGGTCTGTGGAGGCAGCTCTGATATCTTATGGCCCTGATGTGATAGGTGTCAGTACTGTACCCTGTAGAGGGATGGCGGGCCAATCCACAATAGTTGGTCTGTTTCTCTGTGCTGCACATCAGGTTTTGTAAGCAGAAATGTATGACAACAGAACATTTTTTAGACATATAAAATATGCTCCCTCCACAAAAAAAGGGAGAGAGAGCGAGAGATAGAGAGAGAAAGGATAGGATGAGACAAAAAAGAGAGAGAAAATTAGATTCATGGCATATCACATGACTTTATAATTTCAGACAATGAACACTTATGATTATCCAGTCTATACACCTTTGCCCCATCCAGCTGTTTTGTACTATTAATCAATTGCACTGCTCTGATATCATAAATGCCACTATTCATTACAGTATTGCCATACTACACACAAGTTATTAGTCTCACATAAACACCTGATGGATACATATCCCATGCCTCTGTGAGGTGAGTTAATCCCTCTTGGTGTGCATCACAGTTTGTTGCAATATCTTTGGCAGCTGTACAAAACAGAAGACAAGAAGAGACATGGAAGCATGTTGAATAACAGTCATGCCTGGGTACTGTATTCTGTATCATTTAATACAGATATGTCAGTATATTTGTACAACTGTGGGATGTCTGCAGTCCTAAACTCATCCTGCCATTGCCTAAGAGGACCTTCTTATGCCATTTCAGGTTGCTATAGTGGTGATGTCAATTCCTTCCAGTGCATGTAATACCAGTTACAGTGGAGACAGCCTTGGCTACTCTGTTCCAAGCCTCAGTCTTATACTGAGACCCAGTGTCATCCTCCTGCAGTAGCCTGTGGCTGTAGAGCTTCATGAAGAGTGCCACAAAAATCCTGGACTCCTCCGCACCCTACCTCTGTACTCTAAATTTAACACCATCATCTCCCACACCAGCCATGCCTACAGAAGTCAAGCAGCAGCTCTTAGGATGAATTGGTGACAAATTCCAATCTCATGTTTAACAGCTTGTGTGCAAACATGCACAACTATGCCAACTGTATTTGCACAATGGTAAACACAAAGAGGCACTTGTAAGCAAGGCAGAAGGCATTTTATTAACAGCAACAAATGTGAGAGGCATGGCAGTGAGATTTGGCATGTGTGATGTTGAACATATTCATATTTTTTCAGAGGATCAACACTGACAGCCTCAATGACTTGGCTTTCATCCTTGGCATTTTAGAGGTTAAATAGGATGACTTGGCACACAACTGCTGGAATTATGCACTGTAAGAGGGTAGTTGACTAATGTAGAAATAAATAATTCATACATTTAAAGCTGGGTGATGATTTGTCAGTGCTACAAGAGATCTTCCTTTCAACCATGTTTATTACGACAAACTGCATTTGGTATGGATATAGAGTCCTATGAAAGAGCCAGTATGACTGTTTGGAAATGTATGTCAGATGGATAGACTCATGTGCTGACTAACAGAGGTTGGGCTATGATGCATACATACTTCACTGCACACACTGTACCAAACACAGAGTTGGGCTATGTGCACAGAGAAGATGCTTTTCACTTAAGTAGTCTGCGCATGACAGATATGCAAGAGCATTTTTTTATTCATTATCATAATAGGTTCATAGGTAGGTACTAGGTTATTGGCCCTAGGGCCTATACAAGCCTAGCCAAAAAGGTACCCTGGCTTTTGTCACCCAAGAAAATTATTTTCCTGTGTCCCTGTCAAGCAGAACCACAGAAGTGATTCTCGGGGTGAATTTCCTATTACCCATCCAATCATCAAGATTTTTCTTGAAGAGTGCTAATGAGGAGCTCTGTTTGACATAGATAGGTAGTCTAATTATCCTGCTTAAACAATTACATATACATTGAACTGTGTTTCATTAGTAAATTGTTTGTGAGATATGCTACTTAGAAAAATGTATCTAGCAAAGCATTACTAAGACATTTTTTACAATAAACATAATTATGATAGCCATTTGTATGTAGTGTTACCTTCCTACACAAAGTATTGTTAGAAATTGCATTCTGATACCTTATTTAAAAAATAGTTTTATCAGGATTTGAACTACGGATAACCTGTTTGATATTTGTAAAATCAATGCAATTATGCCTTGTGCCACAGAGAAAGCTAGGGAACAGATGAATTTTCTCTCCTAAGTACTGCTCAGAGTGCTGATGGCTGCACATTGCCAGCCACTAAGCCTGTTTGCCCTACAGAAGGCTGCTGAAATAACATTTTTCACTTTTTTCCTTGAACAGGTAAACTCGATTGCAACTGCTCAGCAAGGAGCAAGTGCATAAGGCAAGAAACAGAAAAAAAGCATATAAAATTATCATGAAAGTGATTCCTCCATCCGGAGTAATAATTTCTGTGGTCCCTTCACACCATATCGATTTGAACCCTAGAAAAACTGTGTGTAGGGGCCAGAATCACTGCATTTACAGCTTCTGCCACAGAAGCAGGTATACAGAATGTGCACATCACTCACTCATTACAAATATTGTGCAGCAGTGCCAAACATGTTTGCACTAATGCAGATTACAGAAATCAAATTGTTCAGTTTCCTTCAACTGTGAGCCCTATTTGCATTCTGCTAAGCAGTCCTGACATTACACATGCAAAAGAACATGTAACAATTTGTCCTCCACACAACAATCTCATCTTACTGCTGTTCAGAGTGCTATAGAAAAGTGCACCTATGTAAATGTGTAATGCAATACTAATGGCAAGACCAGCTGCATTTCTCAGTTTGTACCTTGGGCAGTGGGCTCTGCCAAAATACACAAAATGAGGAACACACAAAAAAAAGAAAACAAAGTAATAGATGTGTCAGTAGTAACACATATAAGGTAATAAATATGTAAAGGCAGGATTGTGAACTTTCCTAGGTCTGTGTGTGGTACCACATGATCATTCACTCAGAAAATATGCATTAACTCTTTCAGACACCACATTATCTGGAATTGAACCCTCAGTGCAATAACAAGACATACTCATTTGTGTTTCTTATTCCTCTTTGTCACAAAAGATGACTAATAAATGTTCCTTTCTCATTGGTTTAAACATGTCTAGAGCAATGTAGTTTTGACTAATACTTTACAGTAATAATGGTCCACAGCATATTAATGTCAGGTTGCCAGCACTGCCAGCTACCTCTTTCCTTTATTTTCCAAACATCTTCCCCTCTTCTTAGCTACAGAAATGCAATGTCATGACCATTTATTTGCATCTTAGTTTCTTCTTCTTCTTTCGGCTGCTCCCGTTAGGGGTCACCTTAGCGGATCACCTGTTTCCATTTCTTCCTGTCCTCTGCATCTTGCTCTGTCACACCAACCACCTGCATGTCCTCTCTCACCACATCCATAAACCTTATCTTAGGCCTTCCTCTTTTCCTGTTACCTGGCAGCTTCATTCTTAGCATATTTTTCCCAATATACTCTGCATCCCTCCACAGCACATGTCCAGACCAACATAATCTTGCCTCTGGCTTTGTCTCCAAACCTTCCAACCTGGGCTGACCCTCTAATATACTTATTCCTAATCCTATCCATCCTCGTCACACCCAGTGCAAATCTTAACATCTTTAACTCTGCCACGTCCAGCTCTGACTCCTGCCTTTTTGTCAGTGCCACTGTTTCCAACCCATTTAACATAGCTGGTCTCACTATCCTCTTGTAGACCTTCCCTTTCACTCTTACTGGTACTCATCTCTTAGTTTCAATATGTAATATAGCTGGTCAGCATTTCAGAGGGATTTTAAGCAGAAAATGTACAGTGTTCTCTTACTACAAGGATGTCAATGTTGCTAAGGTTGTTTTCATACCTCTCAAGGTGCTTACAACTTTTTATTGTAAGTCTGTTCTGCATGATACAAACACTTTAGAGAGTAGAATTACTTCAGTATTGTTTGTTATTTTCAGAGCAATCAGAAACAGATTCAAGCTAATAGAAGCTAACAATTGTTATTGCTCCTCCCTGCAGTCCTAGACTGTGTGCATGCAATCATGTAGCTACCTGCACCAGGGTTCCTATCAGTATTTTGAAACTTTAGCAGTTTGAACACCATATGTTCGAACTGTGAAGTTCAAAGACTGATTATCATGAAGCCACGGAACACCTAATTATTTCCCAGAGAAAGAATTTGGAGGGCCATTTCTGTGGCTTCACTATTTTCAGCACTGTGGTGGAAAGTTACGGGTCGGGTTCAGGTAAGTGTGCAATTGCACGGACGTTAGGGTTAGGGTGTGGGTTAGTTGAGTTAGGGTTAGGGCGCAGGTGAGGTGGGTGTGCGATAGTGACAGACCTTAGTGTTAGGGCGGGATAGGTGAGTTAGGGTTAGGGGGCAGGTCAGGTGAGTGTGCGATAGTGATGGACCTTAGGGTTAGGGTTCGGGTTAAGGTAAGTGGATAGATAGTAGTGTATGTACAGTTTAGTGTAGGGTTAGATGTAGGATTTTAAGTGTATGTGTGCGGATTGCTGTTTTTTTGGTGTGCTTGTGTTGTGTGTGTGTTTCTTGGAACAGCAATTTTTTCCCTGGGAAAAAAAATCGCTGTTCTAAGCCTTCAATGGTTTTGCACTTCGAGGTTAGAAGTTCGAACATATGGTGTTCGAACTTCTGCCGTTTTGTCGAAGTGATATAGACCCCCTGCACCATGTTTACATACCCTACACCAAGTGATTTTTTTGGTATTTAGGAATGCTAATGATTTCACACCTTATTTATACCTCTGTAGTGCTCAAAGGGCTGAATGTACACTATAGGAAGATAATGGTGTGGATATGGAAGTGGAAGGAGGGGAGTCTTGATACAGACAGAGCATTGTTAATAGTTATTTGGAAGAGATTCTTCTACAGATCATTGCACTATTTCATAAGTTATATTTGTCCTCTACACACACACACACACACACACACACACACACACACACACACACACACACACACACACACACACACACACACACACTCTGCTTACATGCTCATATTTGAAATATATTTCAATATGCAATTGAAAAAAATGTTGCAATGTTTGCAATTTTGAAATTTCAGTTCTGCTATGCCGCACATATGGCAGTTCTTAGTGCACCCCGGATCCTGTGAGAATGATGATGCCTGCGCCATGGGCTTTGTTAATTTCTGTTTGACTTAGGGTTGCATAGATGTGTGATGCACATAATTGATAGGGAAACACTACAGGAAATCTGCAACCTCTGCCGACCCCACCTCAGACCCAGGGGAAATCGAGGGGAACCTATACCAGTGGAAGCTAAGGTATATCTAGAATTAAGGATATTAGCAACTTGTACATTTCATAGACCCACAGGGGATATACTAGGGGTGTCACAGGCCCCAGCTTCCAGAATATTTCACCAATGTCTAAATGCTATGCTGCACCATGTAAGGGTGTACATCTTTTTTCCAAACACAGCAGAAGAGAGATCAAGAACAATGCAGGAATTCTATGCTGTGGCACATTTCCCTGACGTCCTTGAGGCCATAGAAATAAAAGCTCCACTTGGTGAAAAGGTTAGGACATACATCAACATGAAGAGGTTCCACTCAGCCGACTGCCAGGTTGTTTGCAATGCCTGAGGGATCATCCACAATGTCTGAGCAGACAACTCAGGCAGTTATCATGACTCGCACATGCTGTTAAATGGGGTCTGAACACTCTTCTCCTTGGACATGGTCTATCTGCAGCATCAGCAGCATAGATTTGAGCCTGTTGCACATACACATGCAAGAGAGCAGCAGCCCATAACATTGCTTTTTGTAAGTGTGAAGGTGGCTGTATTTTGATAAGTTTTGGTGTTCATAGCCAAAGGCTATAACATATATACTAACTGAATGCTACAGCCTATCCTGATTGTGCTAGGGATATTTTCTTTTAAATTATTCTTCTCAGCTGTAAAAGCGGGAAATGGACACTGGCTAACCAAATATGGTGATGATTGCAAACCAGGCAGCATAATTGCTTCACCAAATGATGTTGAAGTTCTCCAAGATGGTCTAAAAATATGTAGCTGCTATAGCAGTAATGACCTGTCCTTTGCCTTAGTATCATGAGGACTGGCAAAAAGGACACACAGACTATGATTACAAAATAAATGTCCAAGTTATAAAAAGATATTATCAAGGATTAAGGGCCAGTGGTGTGAAGTATTTAAACTTCTGTCTACATAAGAAAGAGCAGCTTTGAATTCTAAAAGACATGTCTAGCAACTCCAGAAATATGTTTGTACCACTCTATATCTCAATGATTCAGACCATTACTGAATACAACACTATATTCTATAGCTGTTGAACAAGCTCATGAAAGAACTTAAAAGGTACAGTAATTTCTTAATCAAAAATCATTAAGCTGAAAAGCTAAAAGTATAAATAAAGGCTTCAGGACTTGCCATTATATATTGTTTATATAGGTTTATTACAGGTGACCTCTGACTGGTCTCTAAAGCCATGTATTGTCCAGTTCTCTTCTGAGACTATGCATGGTACACATTGGTGGAGAGATAACCCAAACTAGAGAAAGTAGCGCAAAAAATAAATATTTATAATAAAAAGTAGATAAGTACTTTAAATTGTGTCTTTCAAGATTATGGAGTAATATTCCTTTGCAATCTAATGAAGCCTGTCATTAACATCTTTCAAAAATAATCATTGATATGTGTCTCTATTTATCTATCTAACTGTCTATTTATCAATTTCTTTATCATCAATTTATCTAATCTTTCCTGTTTCTCTCTCTCTCTCTCTATATTTAGAGAAATGAGATGTATATATGTGTGTGTGTGGTGTGTATATGTATATATATATATATATATATATATTTTTATATATATATATATATATATATATATAATATATATATATATATATATATATATATATATATATATATATATATATATATATATATATATATATATATATATATATATATATATATATATATATATATATATATATATATATATATATACATATATATATATGGGTCTTCTGTATAAGTTCGAAAATACACTTCTTCGAACTCACACAGTAGACCCTGGGATACGTGAAAGTGCACTTAATCGAAAGTGCACTTTCGCGAAACCCGCTTCAGCAAATGGGCTACTACTGATTTTAGTGCAGTAGTTACGGACCTTAGGGTTAGGGCGCCGGTCATGGTAAGGGGATAGCTAGTAGGGCTATCCCCTTACCATGACCCGCACCCTAACCCTAAGGTCCGTGACTACCACACCACAGTGGAGGACATAGCATGTTATCCTGCTGTCCTCCACTGTGGTGTGATCCGTTCGTAGAAGCTGAGTTCGCGAAAGTGCACTTTCGAATAAGTGCACTTTTGCGTAACTGAGCAGTCTGCTGTTCTTTTTCGAATACGTGGTATTCAATGAAAAGCAGTAGACCCATATATATATATATATATATATATATATATATATATATGTGTGTGTGTGTGTGTGTACACAAATTGGAAGTCTGATTCCTAGTCCTTTGCTGTGGACATGATCTTAACAGAAAATAGTGAAGGCACACAAGGGAATGAGGGCTGATGCAATTCAGCTTATAATTCTTAGAGGAATATTGGAAGGCAATAAATATGATTTTCCTTTTCAACTGCACAAGTGAGACAGTACTGGAAACTTTCAGTCTATCAGTTTAACTTCGGTTGTAGAAAAACACTGTGGAATGATTACTGAAAGAAAGATTTTTGAAATATTTCAAAGCCTGTGGTGCACAGAACCCAATGCAGTATTAATACACTACAGGATGGTCATACCAACAGGTCTATTTTAATTTATTGACTGGACAGTCATAGCTGCAGTTTAGATGGACAAGTGGATGTGGCTTATGTAGACTTTAAGCAAAAACAAAACAAAAAATATCTCATTCTGAGCAAAGCAGTGCACAGACACACAGACACACACACACACACACACACACACACACACACACACACACACACACACACACACACACACACACACACACACACACACACACACTCTGTACATAAAATATTGGGTATTCTAGCAGTAGGCAAATACAATTGCTTAACTAAATGTATATACAACACAAATGTAACTATGGCTGCCATCCCTGAGGGTTTCTTCATTTCACAGCAGTAGAACAAGAAAACCACAAAGCTTGAACATCACACACTATATGAATAATGTAAAAACATTTAAAGCAGTCAAGTAGAATATCAAGACAACCCAGAAACATTTAAATTGTATTAGACAACCTGTGGGGTTGTGAAACATTGTCCCTGTGATCACTCTGATTCAGTGATGTGGCTCTAAGCTTATTAATGATTAACTAAGTGAAACATTCATGTGGAAACAGCAGCTAATTAAGAAAACTGCTCCTGGACAGAGCAGGGCCTGTGCAGATGGAAAGTGTTCCCTAGTGCCAGCTTAGTAATGCAAGACAATCTCATGAACATGGTGCTTGTACACATCAGTGCACCCCAGATCATTCACATGCACTCACATTGATGGCAAGGAAGCTATCAACCTTAAAGACCCGACTGCACTTTTTACATCTATTTTGACCAGATTAAAAGGTGGAAATTGGAGTATAGGACAGCACGGGAAAGGGGAAAACAAAGTGAAACAATTAAGGAATTAATAGCATGGTGGAAGAAAACGGCAGGTAATTTTTAATTTTTTTTATTTTTTTTTGTGGGACAGGATTTTCTATATACCAAGAACATAAGGTGGGGTAGGAAGGAAGGAAAGTTGAGGGAATGGTAAGGCAGTTAGGGTAGGTACCTTGGCACATGCACAACCATACAAGGCAGACAAGACTGATAGAGGAGATGATGACACATTAAGGAAAAGGAAGACTAGTGGATTAGGAGACATCAGAGAAACAGAGGGAAGACAATGCTGATGGCGACTTGTAGACAACAATCAAGAGAGGACAATGACACCAAACGGAAGGGAACATCAGGCTGAGAATAGGATGGGTATGATTCCCAGTACCTCCCTTCCCATGTCGGACCCAGCTGAAGTCTAAACACCATTTTGTGTTTTTTTAACACTGGGTCCTATGTGTGATGGAGCTACCAGTGCTGTCAGGGACACAACTGTGCAAGCTGCAAGAGAAGTCTTTCTAGGTGGCTGATGCTAACATCAAGATCCTGGTCTAGTAGCTCACCCATCACCTCTGCAAGCTGCCACTGGGTTGCATATTATTTTCCCCTTGGCAGAGCCATCTGCAGGAACAGTAGTACTTCCGACCACTGAAACCCCACCAAGGGGAGAACTTGAGGATGGCACTTGGTAGGCAGCTGTAGCAGGATCAGTTGTGGGTTTCACTGTGGTGGTGGCATTTGGGAGTGATTGTCTGTGCTGCAGTCATGTGCATTGCTGTGGCTGCTCCTGTATGGAAAAGTAAAGTAAATGAACAGAAACAAAAAACAGCCAAAAATTTGAAAAGAAAGGATAGTTAAAAAATGAGAAGAGACTGCATACTTAAAATGAAATACAGTGCTACATTATAGGTACATAGGATCATAGGTAGGTACTAGGCTATCAGCCCAAGGGCCTAAGTAAGCCTAACCAACAAGATTCCCTGGCTTGCACCACCCAAGAAAGTTATTTTCCTGTGCTCCTGTTGAGCAGAGCCACAGAAGTGATCTCTGGGGAGTATTTCCTATTTCCCATCCACTCATCAAGATTTTTCTTGAAAAGTGCTAATGAGGAATTTTGCTTGACATAGATGGGTAGCTTGTTCCAGAGTATGGGAAATCTCTCGGACAGGAATCTATCCCTTCAGCATGTCCTGTTTATTGTGGTGACAATGTTTAGGTCCCTAGAGCATGTAGCTCAGAGGGATTGGGATTTCTTTAGGTGTAGCATGTCCAACAGCTCTGGGTTTGACATAACTTTATATGTTAGGCAAAGATCACCTCGGAGTAGGCGATATGCTACAGAGTAAAGCTGGAGTTTTTTGAGACGGTCAGTGTAAGGCATCTGTTTGAGGCCAGTAATCCTCTTTGTGAGGTACTTCTGTGACCTTTCCAGCTGCTGCAGATGTCTTGTGAGGTACATTCCAAAAGGGGCATTGTACTCTATAATGGGTCTAATGAGTGTTGAGTAGAGGGGAACAATGACCTCTTTTTTCCTGGATGCGAACCCTTACTATGATAAAAATCTAGTTCAACTAGAAATGTAAGATTATTTTGAGAAAACATAACTGAGATGAACATTATTATTTGAAGT
This sequence comes from Protopterus annectens, assembly GCF_019279795.1. NCBI lineage: Eukaryota > Metazoa > Chordata > Ceratodontiformes > Protopteridae > Protopterus > Protopterus annectens. The sequence goes on along the minus strand of NC_056734.1, from coordinate 121,678,430 downwards.
GAAGAGATGTAACCTAATACATGTGAGCTATTTATACTGAACATGTTGTATGACCATTTATATACTAACTACACTGCCTATGGTTGTCCTATAAAGTAGTGTGCTGTACATAAGACTAACTATAGTAATGTCACTGTGTGGGAATATTCAGTCATGTGTTGCCCTAAGCATTACATAAGGTACTCTGGACTTCTTATGTATGTATTTATGCATTTCTCTTTAGGTGACCAGGCCAGCCTCATTAGGCCAGAATCCTCTTTTCAGTGAATACGTGAGTGGGAATTCCTACTGACTACTGAAATTGGCTAGGGCACTTGTAAACTTATAGGTTCATAGATTCATATGTGATTAATAGACTAATGATCCCAGGGGGCCTTTTTAAGCCTAGCCATGCTTCCCAAATGTAGATGATAAGTTTTGGTACTCTAGATATATTTAAATGGGTATATGTAGCCTTGGGCATGGGTGGTCAAGTGTTTACAGGCTGCCTCTGTCTAATAGAGACATTGCCGCCAGGCCAGGGGTAAATCTTCGATTCCCTATCTACTTGGCCAAGTTATGCTTGAATTGATTTACCCTGCTGTTTTTGATAAGTGCTGCAGGATCTTGTATATCCACAGTAGCTACTTACCAGCTCAGGCAAATGGGGCCTCGGTTGAATATCTCATCCAAAGGACAGCACTCTCAGGACTGTAGACCCCCCTTATTCTGAAATGCTGTGCCAGTAACAGAAAATGAATCAAAACACCTGGCATGTGAATGATGTCCTAGTCTTCTGATCTTCTACCATCAAAGGTGAGTGCGCTACCTGTTAAGCTACTAAAACAAAACCATCAATGAATACATATACTAACTGAGTACTACAGACTCATAAGTCACTGTAACAGTTGACAGGCTAATACTAGTGAAAACTGTTGAAAACACTTCATCCACAGTGAAGCTAATACATCTGTATTCATGTAAGGATGACTTATTTCAAGAGTAAGACTGTAAAAGTCAAAGTCAGTCAAAGTCAAAGTAAACTTTATTGTTATTAAGACTCCACAACAATTGCAACTGAAGGAAATTATGTTCAGTTGGACTGGATACTATTCAGAATGGTTAACTGCATCTTTAATTGTATTATTAAAAATGGCGTACTCATTCCTGCACATAGAAATGCAGGACAATCTCCTCTGGAACTGTACAGAATTATTAATTAAGGTTTACTGGTCTGTTGAGAAAGAATACATATATATTTACTGGACAGTTCACACTTGTAGAATTGGAAACAAATTGAAGCTTAATTACAATACATCTCAGGTGCCCTCACTTTGACTTCTTTTTCTTCTCATTGGCTACGAAGGTCTGGATAGAACCTCTGTAGGTCACTTTTGTGGTGCATTCAGGGAATGCCAGTGATATCAGTACCTGTCCTGGCAAGACAGTGCTAAACATACACCTTATACTGTGAACTCTCACAATAGTCCCTCAGAAATTACCTCTATGGACTCTATGAAGCAATTAAAGGAATATTTTCTTTTCTTATAAGCACTGCAAGGATGCCCTGCATGAACCAGTGCCATAAACACTATTGTCACACTCTAGGTTTCATAAAACAGAATCTTAGTTGCTATCTTTTGATCATGTGCATTCCTCATTTGGAGAATTGCCACACAACAGGCCAACTAAGTAGCATGGCCAATTGCAGGGTTTGAGATGGCCCATGCCTTTTTAAATATGTGTGAAATGGAATGGAAAGTGTATAATATGACAGCCACAGATGTGCTTTACAGCATGTAGTTTAATTACGACAGGGGCAGTGCTTTCTAGTGACTCCATTCTTAGCTGGCTTAAACTGGAACTTGCAGGGAATCTTCTTGTGACATGAAGACACACGTATGATCCAGGCACCTTGGAGGTGCTCAGGCATGTGCACAACACTGTGGAAACCTATACATGAGACTACCTCTAGGCATGACATGTACAATGAGCAGTTCAGAGATATTCATAAGCTTAGCTCTCAAATGCATAATCATCATGCTCAGGGACCAAATCTGCATGACATAAACTACAGTTGTTGCACACAGATTCATCATTCTACAGAAGTCAATGCAGAGCACTAATTGCTAAAGGGTCTTCACCTGTGAAAGGTAATTAACTTTGAGGAAAGTAGGATTATGCAATGACTGGTCATTAATATTCCAAAATGAGCATGCTAATTGGTCAGCCCAATCAGCATGCCCGTTGTAAATCCTAGCATATACCAATGGAAAAAGGTCCGGTCACCCGGACTTTTTTCCATTGCTATATACTGTAACTTTTATTTCTTTTTTTTTTTTTTTTACAAAAATAAAACAAAAAAAATCTGTAATCCAGACTCTAGACATAGTAGAGAGACGGGATGAGAAAATACTAGGAAAACCAGGTACGTTATTCAAAACTAAAGACACGTACCTGATTCTCCTTGTATTTCCTCCATTCTGTCTCTCTCCTACCCCTAAATAGTCCAAAGCATTTTTTGTATTAAAAAAAAAAAAAAAAAAAGAAAACAAAAATGGAGCAACAGAGACCTTCTTTTCTCTGTTGCTTCCTTTCCAAAGCACTGATGTACTGGGTATGCGTGGGAACGCAAGTCCCATATGCATGCGCAGTACATCAAAAAAGGCAGCAGGATATCTACCAGCTGTGGAAGGACCACATGGCGTCATTATACAAAGACTTGTTTAAAAAAAGTAAGTATTTTTTTCTTAAATAATGTCATTGTATAATAGCAATAATCAACTCTGTGGTGTGGTATATTAAGATTTACCAACGGCTGGCTTTATTTAATCTCTTGGGCTTCACCCTCGTGATTAAACCACAACAACCGTGGGTAAATCTTAATATACCACACCGACATCAATGGTTATTGCTTAAATATTAACTGCTGAAGTTAAGTCCACCTTTTTCCTTACATTTACATGGCTGCAGCTGTTAATTGAAATATAATAATGTATGCAGGAAAATTATCAGTGAATGTTAAAAGTTTAAACAAGATTAAAGTACACAGGGGAATCACACAGGGCTTATATACAAGCAATGTGAAGGACAATGCACATCCCAAAGTGATTCTAAAATGTAACATTTAAAAGTGACAGACAAATAAAGCTTGTGATATGCGGGAAATGCTTAAGCATATTATCTGTCATGTGTCAATACACCTGATGTGTGGTGTAACCTTGTTTGTATGCTGCGCAGTTCTTCTATGGCTTCACAGTTGTAGACACAGGCAAAGGAATTCAGCTGTACTTAGATAATTTCACATATCCTACTTGACAGGCTAGGTTGCCCGCTTACAGTATATAACAACAGCTTCAGTAATGTCCTCATTGCATCTGTGAATAGCTGTGACTGTGTATAATGGGACCACAGCAGATGTCACACTGGGTGTGCTTATGGAAAATGCATATTGAATACTGTATACTGACTTGTGGGTGGGGGTTAAGGGAAGGTGTACGGTTGTATGGGGGGATGTGGGTAACTCAGTAGGTTGGGTTTGCTTATGTCTGTGGTAAGAGGTGGGTGTGATATGCAGCTTATTGTTATGTCTGCATATTAGAATTCCTAAGTAACTTTAAAGGCTGAGTAGTACACTGTAGATAATCTGCTTTGACAAGCAACCCTTAGTGGTATGCTCATACATTATATTCTTTCTCCCAAAAGCAACATGCCTAGTAAAGGGAATGCAGGGAACAGCAAGTTCTTCTATGCAGGGAATGAAGACTGGGTGTAGGTCTTCCTTCTCCATGGCTGACAGCTGTTTGAGCAGGAGACTATTGTGGCCATGTTTGGCAAGCTATTGTCGTAGGTATTAATATGGAAAATACTTTTGACCAAAAGTAAGAAGAGCAATTCCCAGAATGTTAGAGCCCTTGTCACTGAAATAAACAACTTAGGATCTTAATAAAATCCAGCAAAGCCAAGTGTGAGGCTAAAATAGCTACCCAAGCCAAAGACCGTCACAAGGCATTTTTCAGTTATGTTTGCAATCTCAAAAGCACAACACAGCAATATGCAGAGCAGATTGTGAATGATGTTACCTACACTGAGGCAGAAAATATAGCAAACCCACTGGCTGATAAATTTAGCCCTAACTTTACTCCCCCCTCCCCTCCATCTATCCCACAAGATATACCTGAAACTGACTTACCTCCAGGTATTACATATGACCTATTGATAAAAGCACTATCAAAAGTTAAAAATACTGCATTGATAGGTCCTGACAACAGCCCTGGATGCATCTTAAATAGGATGAAACACAGTTTAGCTATACCCCTAACAATACTGTTCAGTCTCAGACTCCATACATATTTTTGTACCAAGCAAATGGAAAACAGTTGCAGTCATTTCCCTGCATAAGGGAGGCCTTCCACAGAACAAAACAATTACAGACCCATACATATGACCATTCTGATGTGCAAAGCCATGGAAAGACTTATCATTGAATTAATCAATCAGGAGATAGGGAACCTCCAAACACTGGACATGTCTCAGTTTGAATTCACCAAGGACAAGTCATAGTGGATTTTTTTGTAAAGGTCACCAAAGCAATGGATGAAAGTAAAATGGTACACACTGCATACCTTGACCTGGCCAAAGCTTTTGACACAGTTCCCCACTCAGGGAAAGTAGAAAAGCTAAATAAACTGGAAATAAACTCTTCTGTCACCTGCTGGATTGCCAAGTGGCTCACAGATAGGAAGCAGATAATAAAATGGAGAAGTTACCTCCACAAAGAGACCAGTCACCAGTGGAGTCCCTCAAGGTTCTGTGTTGGGACATTTCCTGCTTGGAATCTACTTTTCTGAAGTAAAAAGCCAAAACAAATGGCTCTGGCTGACTAAGTTTGTAGATGACTGCAAGCTGAGGCAGTCAATAACTCCTTAAAATGACCTAGTCATCCCGTAGGAAGGGTTGTCTCAAATAAATAAGTGATGTCAAAATCATGCTCTGAAACTAGCTGCCAAAAATGCATTATTGTAACCTTAGGGAACTACAACATTGACAATACAACCCTAAGAGCTAAGTTGACCCAGTTGTTTGGGATTTGGAAACTTATGTGGAGAGTAACTTTTAACCAACACATGTCTATTGCTGTAAGAAAGTCCTTCTATAATGCACAGCTTATAAACAAAGGGATTGTGTCTAGATCTAGGGATGTCATTGTTCCCCTTTACTCAGCCCTCACTAGGCTAATCATTGAAAATAATGCATCCTTTGGCATCGATATGTTCAGACACATGCAACACTGGAACATCCACACAAATACCTTACTAAAAGGATACACAGTCTAAACAATATGTCCTACATATTGTGATTCAAAGATAGGAGACAGAAAATTTACCCCAGGACTACCCTCTGTACTACTAATGGACAAATACAGCACTGAAATGCTTTATCCCATGCATGGGTCCCCTTAAATTATCTATGGTATGAGCTCAGTTATTCTCATTATGGATATTCTATAGTTATCAATCATGGGATGGGTAAGGCCAGTCTATAACCAAATGGGATAGGTTATTTTGAGCACAAAAAGGGAAACTGGATAGGCTTAAAATGGCCCACAATGGCAGCTAGCCTAGTACTTTCCTATGAACCTATATGTTGGTGAACAAGACTGCAACTATGAGTATGTTAAACACAGGTCCACCTATGCTATATGCGATGCTCTACAGCAATCCAAAGTCCATACTAAAATGCCTTGTGTGTTGAAGTTGTAAGTGAATCATTGGAAAGCTTCCTTGACCCATGAAGATGAAGCCTCAGCAAAAATCCAGCATCACATCACCTTCAGGTACACATTCAATAGTCACCAAGAGTTCAGTTATCCCAAATCCAGTGTATCAGTCCACTCTAATATTAAAATGTTTTAGTGATCAGGACCCTACAGTAGCTAATAGTTAAATTATTTGAAATCCAGTATACCAATCCATTATACAAATGAAACTGTTTTAGTGATTAGTGACCCTGTAGTCAGGCACATTAATGCTCCTCTCACTAGGCTGGATAGGGCAATAGTGAGTTGCTTTTCAGGTGCCAGGATCTCTGATATCTCAAGAGCCAGTAAGACACTTTCACATAACAAATATAGCTAAGACATTGTGGTGATTTACACTGAGATCGATGACTTGTAAAGCAAAACCCTAATGGATATGCAAAGAGACATATCAGCACTCTCCATGTATATCACAAATGCAGGCAAGACTGTGGTCCTGAGTGAAATCCTTAATTCTCCAAGAATTATGCTGTTTTCAATAATTGGCTAAGTAGTTGGTGTCATTCTGTGGATGATGGGTCCAGTACGTGTCAGCATGGGACAAGATGCTCAACAGTCCTAACTACTTTATAAAGAATGGCCTGGCCTTCTTGTTCCAAGGTTCCCATGTACTGGGACACCCTCTATGTCCTCAGAAAATCATGCAAGTTTCCTAAATATACTTCTTGAACTTCCTATAAATAAGAACACCACTACTTTGAAAGACTTTAACTATCATTCATAAAGTGGAGTACCTATGCCTCCATGGACATAATATTCTTGATCTGGTCCTTATGAATGTAGCTTCTTTGTTGACTATTCTCCGGGTATCCCCTTCTCTGGTTAAGCTGGATCACAAGCTATTGACCTTCATTTTAAAAATCTCTAAAGCCACTGAAACCTATATCTCAGAATTGAAGGATTTCATATGCATTAATCTCATCAAATTCTCTGACAAAATGTCAAAATTCAATTGTAGCATCATCGTTCTAGATGTTTCCACATCAGAAAGTTTCACAAACGAGTTCTATGCCCACTTTGATAAATGCAGATAGCTTACAATACCAACCAGATCAAAATATAATGGGAAATTTAAAAACAAATCATTCTGCAGTAAAAGAAAAAACTCCTTAAAGTACACAGCTGATTAAAAGACTCTTTTATCGTGGATAGCATAAGAAAATTGATTAAAACTTGAAAAATTCTATTAGGTCTACTAAACAGTGCAAGAACATTGGCATCTATAGTTAAAAACAATTACAAGTGCTTCATTAGCTACATTAGGAAAACAAGAAGTAACACGCAACACTGCTTTGAACTTATTCTAAATGGCACTATCTACTCTAATCCAGTACGCATTGCCAACATAGTAGCAAACAAATTCTGTGCCAGTTTTACCCCAGAGATGACAACTTAATGCCCACTTATCCTTGAATCTCTTAGACCACCCTGTCATCACTATAAAACATGTACTTACTAAAAATACCTCCTCCATGGAACCTGATAATATACTTGGCTGTTTAATAAACAATTCCAAGCATGCCCTGATAAAGCTAGTCCTTAAACTATTTAACCTGAGTTTATCTACTGGCTTTGTCCACAGGATTTGGCATCTAGCAGTAGTGATGCCACTCCACAAGGGTGGCCCTACCACTGACCCTAGGAATCATAGGGTCAGTAGCCTGATAAGTCTTACTTGCAAGGCCATGGATCATATTATAGCTGTCGTGATAAACTGTGATATCAAAACTCTCATCAGGCTAGACCTGCAGCAGTTTGGCTTTGCCAAATGTAGTTCCTGTCTAATGCATCTGGATACCCTCTTTGAAAGAACTTTGCCTGTTGTTGCCAGAAGTCAGGCTGTATACACAGGGTATTTTGTCCTGACCAAGGTCTTTGACACCATTTCCCATGCTAGCATAGTTAGCAAATGTAACGCATTACAAGTAGATCCCTATGTGGAAAGATGGATAGGAAACTGACTAAAAGACAGAATCTACACAGTGAGGATAGCAGGTGCCTCTTTAGAGAGTATGAAAGTGACCAGTGGTATTTCACCAAGCTAGGTGCTGGGACCTTTTTTGTTTGGCATTTATGTTTCTGATTTCTAGAGCATAAACCTTAATGTTTGCAGATAATTGGTAAACAGGGAGTCATTGTCAAATTCCCCTCTGATGCCCAAGCCCTTGAGCAAGAACCTAAACTTGAATATACATGATATATTTAAAATGGGCTACAATTAAATGCTAAAAAGCGCAGTATTGTCACATTTGGTAGACAGCCCTTCCCCATAGCATACAGCATGAACAAACCCCACTCCAAAATGAAAATTTTGTTAAAGATCTTGGAACATGAGTTGATAATTCCCTATCTTTTGATCATCCTGTAATGACAATAGTCAGAAAGTCCATTTACTTAGCACGGTTAATTGCAAAAGTAATATCTTGCAGATCTATAGAGGCCATTCTCTCCTTATATTCTGCATTGTTTAGGTCAATTAATGAATACAATGCCCCCTTTGGGATGACCTTACTACACATATCAAACAATGTGAAAGACCCCAAGAGGTTTAACTCCTAAGCTACCAGAAAAGATTAGAAGCATTGTCCCTCTACTCAGTATCTTACAGACTCCTTAATGGAGATCTATGCATTGCTTTGCCTTCTGTGCATTAGAGACTCAGTGGTCTTGTAATCTCTTGTATCTTCACAAATCAAATAGTCACACAAATACCAGAAGTAGGGGTTAAATCTTCATTAGCAAATGAATAAAATACAGTGGAGAGGCAGGTTAATTAGGCAGCATCTTCCCTACCTCTAGAATAGTCTCCCAATGCACATTACACAGGGTGATACATTTATCTTCCTTCACATGGGAAATGGATGATTGGATAGGTATTAACCCTGGCTTGACTGCCCTAGCCTGCCTCAAAAAAGGATGAATGTTCAAAGGATAGATGCAGTCAATTCATGAGTGGTGGTAAGATGTTGTTGCCTTATACTTTCTATGATCTTATTATCCTATAAAAACATGCTATTCACCTTGCATGGTAAGGGAAGACAGTGGACCATCAGTTGAGCTAACATTGCCAGAGACAGAGACATTTTTGGAATATCTGCATAGGGGATTAAAGTTGTCATGTTCCCATGATGGATTTTGTCTCTTGTTACTGGGGCTGAGTTGCAGTGTGCACCTTGATTATCAATTGGAGATGCTTCAGGTGTGTATTGTACACTCGTATTAAGATGTGAATGATCTGATTTGTTGTCTTTAATACTAAACATGACACTTATGTTGCATATTTCTTGTAGACTGAGTACAACAGGGATACAAGCTTCAAGTGCACCGGCACAAGGTAAGGTTATATTACATATAGGTGCTACTAGTTTCTGTGTCTATTCATTCTGCATTGGGTGTAACACAGAGGTGTTGGGTTATACCTTTATTGGGTCTTATGCCCTGTTGAGCTGCACTACTGTGGAACTTCCACCACCTGATGTTGGACAGAGAGAGAGAGAGAGAGAGAGAGAGAGAGAGAGAGAGAGAGAGAGAGAGAGAGATCTGACTCTGATAATGATGGTGGCAAACAGCTGGCATAGTCAGGGGTACACAGTCAGTGGTAGACACAGGAAACTTGCAGGCCAGACATCTCTGTGGAAGGCTTTGTATACTTGTGTTGCCCCCTTTCCTGTGCAAATGATAATGGTGCCCTGTCCTTTATACTTTGATAATTAGGTAGCGTGTGACTGATGTACAGTATTCCCAGCCTATGAAGCACAGTCTGGTGTTGCACTTGCATGCATCAATTTTACTACGGCCTTAATCCATATGCCAGCTGCTGCCTCTTTGCCATTGCCATGGCATACTGTGCTTGCCCCTGTCTAGAATGTTGATCCCTTGCTGCTAGCCTGGTGCATTGGGAGATAATCCTCTTCCATAAGACGCCCCTGCTGCACCTAGTTCCCATAATTTCATGCTGTGTAACATTGCAGACACTGAGAATATCTTAGCACAGATGCCAGTGTTATATTGTAGGGCACCACCAGATACAGCCAGGCAATGAAATCATTCATTCAGTAGCTCAAACCCAAGCTCTGTTATGACCCAGCTATGCGAGAAGATGCATATGCATCCATCATCTGTCAGAGTTTGGATCAGTGTGATTAACCAGGACTCCAGGGCATATTTGGTATTGCCAGTAAGATGCCCCTAGGGGAAGTCACTCTGTCATAAATCATTGATAACAGTCACATGTGCCGTATGTGGGAGTCATGGTACCTGCCAGGGTGGCCTGTAGACACATTATAAATGACACCCTGTATATTACAGACCACTTGGCAGTTGATGGAATTACAACAATTATGATGCATATAAAGTCTTCCCAGTTTACTAGGTTTATTTTAATGTGGGTACAGTCAGTGTACCAGCACCTCAAGGAACTGGGTTATAGCATAGAAATCCTGCATGGTGTTGTCTCTGTCCTCTGTGGTACATGGAAACCACACATGCCCCCCCCCCCCCAGTGCTTCACCATGGCATCAAGAAACTGATGCTGTATTCTTGAGGCAGATGACTAGAGTGTCATGACGGTGTTCTCTGTTGGCTACTGAAATGTCCTTGTTGCTAGTATCAGTAAAGCTATACTTACCTTAGTATCTACTTGGATAGGTATTCAGTGACTCTGATGAGCCTTCAGATAAGACCAACACATGTCTACCATCTCATGTTTGGTGACCCTATTCACATGGTACCAGTCTATAATGTTAGTGTCATGAAGGCCATAAAACATTAAGTACAGTCAAAGACATAATAGGTCTGGGGAGATGCCAAGTACCACCATGGTAACTAGCAGCATACTGCCTGTTGTGTATATATACATACATATATATATCTACATGTGTCAACTTCAAATTTTTGAAGTGCCACAACATCAAACATCACATCATTGAGTACCAGATGATCAAAGTTGTGGAACATCAAACAGTCTGAATGGAGATCATCATACAGCACGAAATGGGAAATCTACCATTCTTTTCATGGTAGTGCAATCTCAGAGTTGGTGTGGGGGGTGCAGGGATGCACTTCAATATTTTGAAGTAGACCCATCTGCATACATATATCTGCATATATACATATGTTTACTCAAGCAATGGTGATCCCTAACATATTTCAGCTACACCCCTGCATGTAGGTACACTAGGATTTTGCTGTGGTCATTAGCACTGGTGATCATGCATCACATATCAGTCTTTTTGTATTTCTGATTTCCTTCCCATCTTGTTTTGCCTCATTTCAATGTACAAAGCTGCTCATTTTAATATTGTTGCCCATTACCATGTCACTATACTGCTATAAATATATACTTTAAACAGCTATGCTAGTTGTTTCTGCAGCTTGTGCGGAATGTGTCTCTGAATCACGCATAGCCTACACAAGTTCACTCATCATACCCAGTTACCTGCCACAATGCAGCAAATGTTTCTGAATCCCAGGAAATATCATAAAAACATTAGGACCAGGTTTTTTATAAGATCTTAAATGATTTATCTCTCAATTTTCCAGACTTCTGCAAAATGTCCATAGTTTTGCCTTACATGTTTGGTCTGTTCCTCATAAAATGTGTGTATTTCTTAAAAATCATTGAGGATTGAAATAACTAAAAAAATATATACATTTGAGTTTCAGGATTCATATCCTTCAGAAAATGCATGGTAATGCAAATGCCCTGTTGCTCTACAGGTTTCTAAGTTTATAAGACCCATATTTAACTCATTACATCCGAATGACACCTCCAGGTGCATCTGCAGATAACTCTTACTGACGCCACTGTGTCAGATATTGCTTGTTCATATTTGCATCAATAATTCCATAACCATGCTATGTATAAGGTTTTACAAGATTTCATCTTAAAGATTACACAATGGCAAGGTCAACTGCATTAATAGTTGACCTCTGTCTAGTGTAGGTAAGTAGATATTAACTGTTGTTTTATGATCTTAATTTATATCAATATAATTTTCACATTTTTCTAAATATTTCAATAACTGAGTAACATAGTTAGACCTCCTTAGCCTCATATGAAAGCCCTCAAGTAGATTAATAAAATGTTATTGAAAGCATGTGCGTAACTTGAGTGGTTACTGAGATATTGTAAGTTGTTTACAAAATATTACAAATGTAATAGATATTACATTTACTGTGACTTATAAAATTCATTTTAAGACCTAGAACCTAAAATAATACTACCACTATAAAAATAGCTTGTGCTGAAGAGTTTGCCATTTATACTTCTTTTGTAAACCCTATGGTTCCAGAAATATGAACGTGTTTGAAATGTGAGGACATAATTTGATTCTGTCAAAAGGCTGAGGCTCTGCCCATTGGAAGCTACAGTGAAAACTTCCTGAGCTCCATTGGAGTGAATGAGTTAAAGTCTGTCCCTGATTTTGCATCTTTGTGCCCCAGTATTTTTGGCTTTGTCCAGATTTTATTAATATATGTAGAACTGATATGTTTTCTCTTACATTTGCATGCACGAATGTCTGGATTAAGACCCTTGGTTTAATCTAATAACAAGTTTTAAGTAAAAACAAGTAAATAAGAGAACACTGAATAGAATGAAAAGTTTTCCATAAGAAGCCTGCAGCTGAGGACTACATTTTATTCAATTATGTTTCCATAGAGACAAGCTGATTATAGGGCAATAAAAAAAGCCAAAGGAATGCTTCTTCAAGACTAAATGTTAATGTCTTCTGAAAATAAGTGCATTGTTTTTCACACCTGGGAAGGGAATAAAGATATCCAAATAAAACACCTGACTCATAAATGCCAATAAATGTAATAACCATACATAAGATAAACAAGAGCAGACAACAATTAGTCTAAGTGGAAGGACAGGCAATAACATGCTTCTTACCATGGATAATCTCAATTTTAGGTTAATTAAGGCCTGTGTTTGCAGCTGTCTATTTGGGACAATTATTTTTTTGAGGGGTTGAAATTCATTACTTGAAAATGTACATAGTTTTGTATATTTGTGATAAGTTAACTGGTCATGAGGTGATATGGGATAGTTGGCTTTTTTTGAGGGTTTTCATAAAAGCAAAAAGTATTGCAAAATTTGACAGAGGTTCCGATGTTGATAATAAGGAAAAAACTGTATAAAGGATCAACTTGCCAAACATTAGTGGGTGTAAGTATCACGAAAGCTTGAAATAGACATTTAAAAAAACTGTCATATATATAATAGGTGGGAATAATGACTTATTGTCATCATGGCAACACTTTCAATATAATCTTGGAAGATGAAAGATTCACAGCTATAGACAAAAAGGAAAGAATATTTAATTATATTAAGAAATACACAGTGCAAGTAGCAGTGCTACAGGGCACATGCTTGAAAAGAAGTAAGAATGTGAATTTGATTTCAGAATGGATATTCAGCAGAATGTCTGGGATAAAGGAAAAGAAAAGAAAAGAAATGTACTTGCATTAATTGTTAGAGGAGCTCCAATAGTGATAGAAGAAGGGAAAAAGATAACAATGAGAGACTTGTGGTAGTAAGGGGCTACTGGCAAGGGATGAGGATTACTCAGACATGTATTATGGACCTTAAACATTTTTATTAGAAATAATCAGCTTTCAGCAGGGAATATTATTTATAGGTCAGGAGTGGAATTTGAAATTGAAAATATAACAAATGAGGACAGATTTATGAAGAAACATATGAAAGTATTCGGTACGGAGGATGTGAATTCAGTAGTAGGAAGTGAGAGAGAATTTAAATATTATTCCCAAGCTACAATAACTGGGATAGACTACACAGAAATTATATTTCACAGGAACATGCACATTTAATTGAAAAAATGTGTCACACACCCAATAACTTTCAGATAATGCACCAATAATTACTACGATAAAAATGCAGGGTAATGAAGTAAAGATGAGATGCTGTTGCTTCCACACCTACCTATTACAAAAAAGAGGAATTTAAGGAATTGGTAGTGGAAATTATTTGGGAGTTATTAGAGAAGATAATACCTAATAAAACTAACTGAAACCTGCTCTGGGAATGTGAACAGATTAATTTACTAACTGGAAAAAACATTACCAACCATCTAACTTTTAAATGCCAGTGATACAGTCATGTTTTCCCCAAATGGTTTTAACAGCTGGGTAGGCCCAGGCCAAGTGTATGTAGTCTGCTCCCTGTGCTAATTGATCTCAGCACTTCTCCATCTATATTTGTTTGCCCTTCCAGCTTAGGCAGAGATATTCTCATGTATAAATTACTTAAAAAAGGGAAGACTAACATAATTACCATGTATGCACACACACACACACACACACACACACACACACACACACACACACACACACACACACACACACACGCACACACACAAATAACATTTTAAAGCATATTTTATGTATGTTACTTCAGTAGGAGATATTCAGTTCTGAAAGCAGAATGCAGTAAGGGTAAAACATACATTTTTATTATATTTATGAACCTAATTGAGGAAAATACAGGAAATATTTACTATTATTTTTTTCATTCTATGACCTACTGGATTCAGTTAATTCTCTCAAGTGAATGAGAAAATTCATTTGATTGTCCCCTCTTCCTTTAAGATTCCTAAAAGTGTAATAAAATGTATTTTACAAATAACTATAGATGAGTTATCACTTGGCATAGGGAAAGTCAATCATTCCAGCTTTAAAAGTACCAGATTCTATATGTTATTTAACCACTGGAAAATGTGTAATATCTCAGGATTATAATTATCTGTGATAATGATGAGGTCACCTGAATAGGCGAAATATGGAATGCTTATGTTTTTTATGGTCACACTGGATAGCAACGACTTAAATAATAAATGATTCAAGTAAATAATATACAAGGAAAAGGAAAATGAACAAGTTTGATATACACTCCTAATTAGTGTGATTTGATGAGATAAAGTCCTATTTATTTGAATTCTAACAATCACTGTTCTATATAAATTAAGAGTTATTTGAGTGGCATGGTCTGGAAAATTATAATATTAAAAAATCTGCATAATGCAGGTGCATTAGTATTATTATACTTTATTATATTAATATAAAAATTATGCAATAAATGCATAATTATGGCCTGTAAATATTTACTATCTTCTTGTGTTGTCCTGGAAGGGAGAATCCATACTAGGTTGTTAATGAAATCTTGTCAGAGTGAGCTACTGTTTGGTTATTGTAATTCTATGGTTATTTTTATGATTGAGAAGGGACAGTAATGGACAGACTTTCCTACCTTCAGAATTTCAGCAGTATTAACCATTTTCATGGGATCAGGAGTTCCCAATTAGGAAATGTCAGAATTGTTATATATCCAGAAAACCCTGGTAGAATTCAGATATTAAATTATCCAGTCCAGATGATTTATTATTTTTTGGTGCTTTTATTATACTAACTGCATGACGGATTGCAATTTGAATGGGTGAAAAATTGGGGGATTATGTGATAGTCCACCATTCTAGTTTATTTGCTGTTCCAATGTTGTCTTATAAAGATTCTGATAATGCGTTGTAATTTCTTGAATTTTGCTGAGGTTGACATTTTTATTCTATTCTCATCAAAGACCCTTTTTCTTCTCAATCAATATTGCATGTAAAATATAACTTCCAGAATGTTATACATTCATCTTAATTTAAGGCTAATAGCAGCTTTTCAGGCACTTGCATATGGCCATCAGCCTGATAAAGCTAAGATGTTATGTTTTTTCTTTGATATAGTAAATGCTTTCATTTTACCATGAACATAGGCTGAGATGCCTCATTTTATTTTAAATAGGGCAAATGTCATATTATTATTTTCCCAGTACCTTTTCATTTTCTCTTATTATTTCAATAATTTCTTTATTTTCAAACATATGTGAAAATATCAGTATTTTAACTGGATCCAATTAATATTTTGGAGGCATTTTCTGAATACATAGAATTTTATGCTCCACGTTGACATTCCTTTTAACAGAACCTGCTGTTGAAAGAAAGAAAGTAATTCTAAAAGTCACTTTTTGTCTATGTGAAATATTCCCTTTTTACCCAATATCACATAATTATTCCTTTTTCAAAAACTGTTCTAGGCATACCTCTCAATTGTACAGATTTTTGCAGAATGTCCAGATTTTTGCCTCATATTTTTGGTGTGTTCCTCCTAAAATCTGTACTTTTCTGGCAAATAGCTGAGGATTGAAGTCATTACATAATAGCAAACATTTGAGTTTAAGACTCCACATCCTTTAGAAAATTTATGCTAATGCAAAACCTAGTATTTTATTAACTTTCTAAGTTTGTAAGAGCAATATTTAAAATCTGTCTCTGTTTGTACCCCCATCATTTTAGGCTTTGTCCAGATGTTTTGCTCTAAGAGGTTGAGAAGTATGGTTCTAGGTATTCTCCATGTCTGAACCAATATGATAGTTGAATAATGTCATGTAATCTATGCTGCTGGGGTATCAATACAACATTTAAGTCGCCATCCAAAGGCAAGGAGTAATGAAATTATTAGCAATATTAGTAATAAAAATAAAACAATCTACAAAAGGAGCATAATTGGGCCTAGTCATAGCATTTTAGTTTGTAATGTCATTAGTATAATTATTCCTTTAAATCCAGTACGGGCACCTTTTACATCAAAGGCTCAGATATACTTTCTTAACATCAATATCAATATCTTCAGCAATATTCTGGTCACAGTATATTTTCTACAAAGCATATTTTGTTTTAATAATGTGAATCTGTTCCTCTTCTAAGTAATATGAACATTTTTTTCATATATTTTTATATACTGTACATCTCAGCTTGAAAATGGCTTAACATTGAAGTGGAGAATATAATGATTGCCTACAGAACATGTGAAATGTGTCACGAAATATATCAATAATAAAAGATAGCATACCTTTATGGTGGTGAACTTTTGTCTATTGCTTTCATATCTTTGTCCTCAAGAAAAAAAAAGGAAATCACTTGTCCCAAAAAATACTAGGCATGAAAAGATGATGTTATTTGTCCAAACATGTGTGATGTTGGCAGTATTCCAAGATCATCACTAATGAATCTAGAGTTTTGCCTAGAAAGTCCTGAAAATGGATAATTCATTATCCCCTTGAATCATGTCTAATAATAAAGGCATGCCTTTCCAGATGTTATGTAATCTTGCAGGGAATATAAAAAATGAGTGCATGTTCTTTACTCAAAGTGTTCATCTTAGATATGGAAATGTGCACTTTTCTCTAAAGATGACTGCTGATAGATCTGTAGATCTTTAAATAATGGATCTATTAGATTACATATTTCTTTTTAGTCTAGCTGAAAAAAAGTTTTATCTATACTTTATTTTCATGAATGTTAGTATTAATGGATTAAGTGGAATGGTCTGCAATATACAATGAAGAGAAAGTTTAAT
The DNA here is from genome assembly GCF_019279795.1 of Protopterus annectens. Classification (NCBI taxonomy): domain Eukaryota; kingdom Metazoa; phylum Chordata; order Ceratodontiformes; family Protopteridae; genus Protopterus; species Protopterus annectens. The sequence goes on along the minus strand of NC_056734.1, from coordinate 121,661,209 downwards.
GAAATCTGTCAAGACAACAGCAACATTATCTTCTTTTAGGTTTATAGTTTTATAGTCAGAAAATAGAAACTCAGCCATCAGACCATTTTTATCCCAACCAATATACCTATAACAAGAGTCACCTCTTATCTTGAGGAGAAATGTACAAGATATCCTGGGAAAAAATTATTGGTAAACTGCAAACTGGAAAACATGCAGCTCAACAAAGTGTCCTGTGAACATGAAAGTGTTTGTTTTATTTAATAAAGTTTTGTCTCTGCATGTATTCAAGTTTGTAACTTGATTGGATTTTGTTTGATTTGCTTATTGCTACTGTTTTATTTGTGGATAAGAAGCTATGAGTATCCATCCAACTGTCTAGAGTAGTCTGGAATGTTACTAGGTTATTACTTCACTTAATATATAGGGGTAGTTCATTCCATAATTGGAGAATATGCTTGAATAAGAACATTGCATATCAATGTGTTTGTTAAACTGTTGACAGAGATTGCGTGTTTGAAGAATAATTGCTTATTCTAAAACATAAAATGTCTTAGAAGATTGTGTCTTTTTGGTAATGGTAATTAGGTAGGTGTAGAGGTGCCTTGAGATTTGAAACATGAAGTATGTTATCTAATTCTTGTAGTCAGGTAGGAAGGAAGTTGTGTAGAGGGAGTACATTTGTATTTTTGCTAAGATGACAAACATGGAACAACTGCTTTAGAATACTGCAGCTACAGTGAGGTGATGTGGTGGTGGTTGCCAAGTCCATGGCAATGCCAAAGATAGGATTGGTGGCTGGTATAATGGTTAATATGTTTGACTCACAGACACAAGGTATATTTCTTCCTACTGAACAACTTATCAAGGAGGAAAGCATTACGGCTTAACTCATAGAATTGAGACAGAATGTCCACCACTAGAAATGGGACCAAATGACTAAAAATCCTTTCAGTCCAGTTAATTAGTAAACCTTTAAAAGCCTTCATGGACACGAAAGTGTCTGACAATTATGACCATGATAAAGTGATACCTCTGAGCTACAAGCTCAAGAATTTCATAGCTGGACATTTTTGCCTGACAATATTGTAAGATCTCAATTATATGATTAAAAACATGTACATAAAAGTGGTTTGATTCTGAAGGACAACATAGTAAAAAGAAAATTAAATCAGTATTAGCCATTTACACATTTAAATGTTGTTTCTGCTATAGGTGTTTTAAAGTGACACTAGGACACTAAAAACAAGTATAGAGACTAGCATGCAATGGCATTCTATTTAAAACTGAGTAGTCATGACCTACAGTAAAGCTACAGGAAGTAAGAACTGCTTTCTATAATTAATGTGGGGACAATTATCACATAGCCAGATTTTGCCTAGTATTAATACAACTGCTCCAGCTTAGAAAACTGTAACTAGTACAGACCATACTGCTAATATTGAACCTTTGGAATGAGACAAATCATCTACAAGAACAGTTGAGTCAGATTTCAGATACTATGCTATTGTATAATTAAGTGTAATGTGTTAATTGATGGCAGGGCATAGCTTTCAACCATTCAGGGACAAATGTCAACAGAATCGGGGTAATTCCAATAATAATCAGGGACAATCAGGGAGACATTTAAAATATTAATACTATTAACTTGCAACATTGACTGAATAAGAGACTGAATTAATGAATCCATATTTTTTGATTTAAAAGAAATGTATAACTCTAATTATTGTCATTATTTATTAAGAATAATTCATCAAAGTTTCCCCAAAAGTCAACAGTTTTAGGAGGGATTGAGAGGGACAGACCTAAAATCTGTGTCAGAATTAGGGATGTTCCTGAAAATCACGGAAGTTTGAGAGATATGCAGGGAGCTGCAGAGACTACTAGACTCAGGCAGTATAGACACACTTATAAAGTCACTGCATGTGTATAAAAAAGGCCTTCACTAAAATAGTTGACATAGTTTGCATTCATGGAGATAGGAATTCTATTACTAAAGTGCAGATATAAAATGTGCATGGAAATGTTCTTCATCTTATTGTTGTAGTTCTCAGTTTAATTCATAATATTATAATAAAGAAATATTTCCATAAAGACTTATGGAGAAATAGGGAAGGTACTCCTTTTGGTAGGGAGGGGAACCATTAAATGAATGGGCACATATATATATATATATATATATATATATATATATATATATATATATAGTCTGTCTAACCTAGAAAAGGCAAGGTAAACAACTGCCAGACACATTCATAAGGGTGTGTGAATTAAAGAAAGATGAAGGAATAGTGTTAGAAAGCTCTAAATTTACAAAAATGTAGCTAAGGATACAGACAGAGGAAAAACTTACACAGTGTGAAGAGATGTTAGCATACACTCCTGACAGAGGAGGCCATATGAACAAAACCAGTAGAAGGAAAGAAGTTAATAGTAAAAGACTGCACCCCTAAAAGTGTTGCAAAGTAGGGAGGAGAAATTAATAGCAGAAATGAAGACGAAGAATTGCTCATTGAAAAAGTAGGGTGAAAAAAAAAAAAAAAAAATCTTGCTTTTTTCCCACTTTTCTGAGAGTTAAAAAAGTTCAGTTACAGGCTTGCTGTTCCTGAACTGTTTGAAAGTTTCTGTGAGGCCATTTTTGCTTGGGCTGAAGGAGGGTCTCTCTGTTCGTCAGTGGCAGTGACTAACATTGAGCAGCTTCCCTGCCCCCCGTAGAGGTGGTTACTGACTTGAAACTGTAGTTTTATTGGCCACTAGGGGTCATTTCCATAACTCCTTCATCTTCCTCTCTTAAAACCTAGTTGCCTCGTGGTTTGAGCGTCTTTTCAGGCTTGTTGGCTGTTGGTGAAGCACCCTCCAAGAGGAAAAAATGCTGAGAGAAGAAGGGAGCCACTTTTGAGATTTTAAGTATTTTTTCTCTGTTTATTTGCTAAGTTTTTCTGCATAGCTGCCTAGCTTGAGCATTTTCTGGCTTGTTAAACTTGATTTCTGTATTAGTAGCTGTATTTAGAGCACAACCAAAAGCTGTTTGCTGAATTTCCTGTTTGCACTTAATTTTAAATCGTTTTTTTCTTAAAACTTGCATATTTTCTGTCCTTGACCTAGCACTCTTGTGTGGGGTCATTTACTGCACTGTTATAACTTGATATTACTTGTGAACCTCTGCTATCTCTGTAAAAAACAAAAACAAAAACAAAAAATCTTGCTTTTTTCCCACTTTTCTGAGAGTTAAAAAAGTTCAGTTACAGGCTTGCTGTTCCTGAACTGTTTGAAAGTTTCTGTGAGGCCATTTTTGCTTGGGCTGAAGGAGGGTCTCTGTGTTCATCAGTGGCAGTGACTAACATTGAGCAGCTTCCCTGCCCCCCGTAGAGGTGGTTACTGACTTGAAACTGTAGTTTTATTTTCCCTTTTGGGTCTATTCCTGCTTCTTTCCAGCCCCTGCTATCAAGCATGCTTTAACGTGCTTTAGCGATTTAGCGGAGTTGCCACTAGAGCAGCATCGGGCAGCGCCGGTTAAACAAGGTTAAACTCTTTCTGGCTCCAGAAAGTATGTTCTTCAATTTTTCCCTTAGAACTGCTCTGTTAGGAACCTAAACAGTTTACACCTACACTAAAAAGTGCAGCACTTGTTCCAAATAGCTTTTTTTCTCAAAAAGCTCAGCACTTGTCTTATAAGCATATCCCTTGTCTTATAAGCATTCTCTTTGCAGGTCAAGCACTCCTATATTATACAAATCTCTCACTAGCAAAACCCCCAGGAGTGCCCACTTCCCTGCTAAGCCCACTACTTTTCTGTCTCATACCAACTCATAATTCTTTCTAGCATGTCAAGGGTCAGATGCTGGCGTCCTCTCCTGCCCATTTGGTGAATCTGGGAATTCTGAGACAATGTTACAATTGCCTCATGTACACGGACAACCATCTCCTCCTCCCATGTAACACTAACACTTGTGAGAGATGCAGCTATTTAGCCAGACTGGAGGCTGAGCTCTCTCAACTCAGGACTGGCAAGACCAGGCAGGAGGAGAAGGCAACTACACACACCACAATACCAGTCTCACATAACTCAACCACACCACTGAATCAAACACATAAACACACTAAGACATACTCGGAGGCTCTGAGTAAAAATTTACCTAAACAGCAGAGGCCTCCAAAGCAGACACCCAAGCAACTGCAAACTCAATACACCACACAAACAATACATAAACAACAAAATCGGTGTGCAAAGCAGTCACTGCCCTTAAGGCCAAATACAACACCAGACATACTTGTCATAGGTGACTCCATAGTCAGACACACTGACGTCCCGCTCACCAGACTGAGTAAGGAGAAGGTCACAGTAAGCTGCCTGTCAGGCGCTAGAATCCGCCACATAACACAAGCACTCAGGTCTCTCAACAGCAGGTACAAGTACGACTCAGTCATTGTCCACGCTGGTGTCAACGACCTGAGACGTACCTCCTTGGACTACATGAAAAGAGACATTGAGGAGCTCTCTGATTATGTAGCCCAGGCAGGTATGACCCTGACCTTGAGCAGTATCCTACCTTCACCTAGAATGATGCCACAATACAGTGATAAGATGATCAGCTTTAATAATTGGCTTAAATTCTGGTGTCATTCAAAGGGGATCCAATGTCTGTCTGCCTGGGATGACATGCTGGACAAGCCACGCTGCTTCAAGGGACGGCTTGCACCTGTCACCCCTAGGCTTCCGGATATTGGCAAAGGCTCTTGCCACCCCATAGTGCCTTTTTAGGCAAGGCTCAAATTCTAAACCTACCACCCTAGAACACAAAAAGTAAAAACTAAGGGTAATGCTGCTCAATGCCAGAAGTCTCAATCTCAAGATGCACGCACTCGAGGCCCTTCTCAGTATGGAGAACATCGATGTCTGTTCTGTGACAGAAACCTGGTTCAAGGCTCCTGAGAGCACCCCAGCACTAGCAGGTTTCACCTCATATCATGCGTTCCGGCCCCAAAATCCGGACAACACCAAGAAAGGAGGGGGGTGTCCATATTCATAAAGGACACCCACACCTCAAGGTTGGTGGCAACGCACGATGCATCGGAGACCATCCAGGTGCAATTAACCATAGGCAAGACTGCTCTGCAATTTGTAGTATGTTACAGGCCACCCTCTCAAACTCAGGAACCTCACATGGCCTTCCTGAAAACAATGGAGGGGATAAATGTATCTCCAAACACCATCATACTAGGTGACTTCAACTACCCTAATATAGACTGGGAACACTACTCAAGCCCAAACACTCTAGCCCAAAGGTTCCTGGAGTTCATAAACTCAAATGCCATGGAACAACTAGTCACCATCCCCACAAGAGGAGAAAACATACTTGATCTCATCATCACGAACATGGGATCACAATGTTCAACACCGGAAGTATACCCCTCACTGGTGAGATCAGATCATAAACTAATCTCGCTGGAGGTCCTCATCCCGCCCCCACCTAAAGCAAAAAAGACCACAGTGAAAAACTTCTCAAAAGCCGACTTCACACTTCTAAAAACTACTGTGGTCTCCTTTAAGGCCCCTGAGCCAGTGGTAAACATTACTCAAACCGCTGAATCACTTACAAATGCCTTCTACCAGCACCTACAGGACTGCATGGATCAGGCAATCCCAAACAAAACTAAGACTCTTCGTACCAAAGGCAAGCGTCCAGTCTGGTGGACCCCAGCCATAAACAAGCTCTACAACAAAAGGAGGAAGCTACTACAAGATAGAGCAAAATCCTTGAAAGGTAAGACACCTTTGATCATTATAAGTAAAAACTAAGAGCTCTCATAAAATCATCCAAGGCAAATTTTGAGAGAAAAATCGCCAAGGATTCAAAAGACAATCATAAGGCCTTCTTTAGCTATGTTAGAAACCTAGGAGGAAACTCCCAGATATGCTCAGAATTAGTTCAAAATGATGTGAAGATTACTGAACCTACACACATTGCCAACGTACTGGCTGACAGGTTCAGTGCAAACTTCTCCCCCCTCCCCAAAAGGAGAGATATCTATACCAGAGGATTGTAGCCCACCAAACATCTCCAACGCCCAGGTGAGAACTGCTCTCTCCAAAGCAAAAAACACAGCATCCATGGGACCGGATGGTGTCCCTGGCTGTGTGCTCCATGAACTCAATGAGGAATTAAACCCGCAGTTAGGACAGCTGTTTAATCTTAGCCTCACCTCAGGATACACTCCAAGTAGTGGCGCACGGCGACTGTGGTCCCACTTCACAAGGGCGGTGCCTCCACCGACCCTGGAAATTACCGTCCCATTAGCTTGACAAGCCTTATCTGCAAAGCCATGGAGAGGATCATAATGGAACTCATAAATAAAGACATAGGGAACTTGCAGACTTTGGATCCAACCCAGTTTGGCTTTGTCAAAGGCAGATCATGCCTTTTAAACTTGGTTGACTTTTTCGAGACAGTCACCAAGGCCATTGATGAGGGAAAGGCAGTCCATACAGCCTACCTTGACCTGGCAAAGGCCTTCGACACAATACCCCACTCAGGTATCATCAAAAACTCATCAGCTTGAATGTAAACCCATACATCACAAGATGGGTTGCAAACTGGCTAAGTGACAGAACCCACAGGGTCAGAGTTGCTGGAGCCATGTCAGACTCAAAGCCTGTCACAAGTGGTGTCCCACAGGGCTCAGTCCTGGGTCCACTCTTGTTCGGCATCTACTTTTCTGAAGTACAAGCAAACACAGGAGGGTTATGGCTGACAAAGTTTGCAGATGACTGCAAACTGGGCGCCATAGTCGAAAACACATCTGACACAGATATCCTTCAGAAGGGCCTGACAGAAACAGATAACTGGTGCCAGAGCCATGGCCTAAAGTTAAATGCCAAGAAATGCATAGTCATACCCTTCAGGAAAAACAAGGTTACCCCTAGCTACCATATAGGTGGCAATCCACTGAGCACAGAAGAAGTCATCAGGGATCTGGGGACCCAGGTTGACAGTAGCCTTTCGTTTGACACTCATGTTGCTAAAGTAGTTAGGAAAACCTTCTACATTGCCCACTTGATCATGAAGGGATTCACATCTAGATCAAGGGAGGTCATCGCCCCCCTGTACTCATCACTCATTAGACCTATGATTGAGTACAATGCCCCATTCGGAATGTATCTGACCAGACACCTGCAGCAGCTGGAAAGGCCCCAAAAGTTCCTCACCAAAAGGATAAAGGGTCTCAAAAATATGTCTTATGCTGCCCGACTGAAAGAACTCCAGCTCTATTCAGTCTCATACCGCTTGCTCAGAGGTGACCTGTGCCTGACATATAAGGCCATGTCAAACCCTGATTTGATGAATATGCTTCACCTCAAAAAATCTAGATCCCTCAGACCCACAAGGACGGGAGACTTAAACCTTGACACGGTTATTAATAGAACATGCTGGAGGGACAGATTCATCACCCAGAGACTCCCTATGCTGTGGAACAAAATCCCGGTACATGTGAGGCAGAGCACCTCGCTGGCCTTGTTCAAGAGGAATCTTGACCAATGGATGGGGGATCGCAGATATACCCCAGGGATTACTTCAGTGTCACTGCTTGACAGAGGCACAGCAAAATAATAGGCATAGTTTTATTCAAACTAAAGGGGTGGCGAAAGCCAAATAACTATGGGCTAGGCTTATAAATGCCCTTGGGCAGATAGCCTAGTATGAACCTATGAACCTATGAACCTAAGTTAGAAAGAATGAAGAATATACAACCTTATCAGAATTCTGAACTTTCTGTCAAATGCTGTAGGCAACAAGTAGGGGAGGAAAAAAGTAAAACTTTAGGTAAATCCTTTGTAGTGGGAGAATAACCTGAGGATGATAATGCTATTAAGATGGTGGTGTTCACTCACTCCAAAACAGATAAAGAACAAACTAGGGAAGAAAATGAAGGTGAGAGGGTACCATTCTGTCATACTGAGACACAGGGCAACTAAAGATGTAAAGAAAAATGCAGATGTTACTTTATGCTGAGAGACGGTATAACCTTGAACACATCTCTAATGATATTCCTCCTGAGCAAAAATATAGGAATCTTAAATAGAAGAAAGTGGGGGTGTCTATACAGCAGACCCACAAAGGAAAGTGACTAACAATCTAATAAGGTAGACATATCAGCAGATACCAAAGGATATAAGTATGAGTTACCTTTCTTAGAAAAATTATTTGGCACTGAGATCCATGAGTCTGGTTGTTAGAAAATAAGATAGTGTTTTTTATGTTATGGCAGACAGATCATTTGTAAACTCCACATTGCCCTCTAGGTTGTCAGATTAACTTTAAAAAAAGCAAATGGGAAGACGACACATTGACCAATACAAGGGAATATAGCCAGAGTTGTAGGGAAAGAAACTAAACTAAAGGTTGCAACATCTTGCCCATACTTTGAGTTACAAAACAGGTTATTACACAGAGTAAGGACAAAGAGGAAGCAGCAAGAAATTATTAGGGCCCAGTGTTTCAGAAACCTAGTGGCACGGTTAACACATAATAATGTACTAGGACACTTAGGCAAGTACAATACTAAAACATGCACCATATCATGATTTTACTGGCTAGGGATTGTTACAAAAGTTGAAAACTTTTATGCTGGATGCCCTGAATGCTGGAAGAAGGTCCATTACCCAGTCTTCAAAAATCATTCAGTTCCATTGCCTACTATAGGATTCATATTTGAATGTATCTATGGATATTATTGGCCCACTGTGAAAATCTAGCAAAGGGTTTCTACACATTTTGGTTATTTCAGAATATGCAACCATCTATCCTGATGTTAATTTCTTATACTAGGCTAATGTTAAATCTATTGCAAGGGAGACAGTCTTATTATTTATTTATGTATTTATGTATTTATTTATTTATTTATTGCATTTGTTGACCAGGAAAGTCCACTGGGCCTAGAAGAGTCCATTTTCAGTGGAGGCCCTGGGGAAAAAGCTCCTCAAAATTAAAATTAACATGCAAGCTATATACAAAAGATACATAGAAATTAGGATACAAGGCTGCAAATAAAAACACAAGTTTAACAATGATATAATTTCATTAATTACAAACAAAGGTCTTAATCTACGAGAGAGAGAAAGAAAGAAAAGAATGAATGAAAAAGAAAGAAAGAAAGAGATAGGTTAGTACATAGGATAATGTCATATGGGAAGTTACTATCACATGGGAGAAAGTAAATAGTAGAAGTGGCAAAATCTATGAAAGTCAGCTGTGAACAAGAAAGAAGGATGCAGAATATCTGAGTTAAAATCATGAGAATAGGTATATTAATGTGTTCCAAGGATTTGTGCCTCTTCCCTCTCTTCAGTGATGGGCACACAATTCCTACCTGCTTCTGCCATCAAGCACCTGAGTCACTATTCAGACTCTGGTCACCTGGGTCAGACAGGCATCTGTCCATCTACATCACTGAGGCAAGCAAAAATTGGCCTACTTTAAGTATAAATAGTCATTTGTGTTCTTGGTTTGGCAAAGTAATTTGGCTAGTGGCAGTGCACTGTAAAGTGGGGGAGAGGATGCTGGCATTCAAATGCATCCTACAATGGAATTATTATTTTGTAGAGTAGGGATACTTAAGGAATATACACCAAAATGGGAGTGAATTTATGTCCAGAATAATATACTAACTGTGCCAGTGTTTTAAGATAAACGAATTATAAATATTTCAGTTATTATCCCTAAACACATGGGTTAGTAGAACATTTTAATCAAATAGTAAAGTCAATGCTGAGAAAAATTACTTAGGAATAAGGTGAAAGCTGGAACCAGTTAAAACCATGCCCCCTGTCTGCCATTATGGTAGTACCACCAGTCTCAGCTGGAGTCAGTACTTTTACATTGTAACAAGAAAGGCACCCTTGGAGACTATCAGATGTTTCATGAGCAATGTGAGAAGAAAATAAAGCTAATTTTAAAGTGTCATAGGACACTATATCAGCTTATACGACAGGCCAAGTATCGTGATTTCCATTGTAGTAAAACACATAGAACGAGTCAAGGCTACATGGTAAGGGTGTATAACAGAAATTTGAGGATCAGAGAACTGAAAGCTAGACACTAGATGTTAGTTTTTGTCCCCTTTACTGAATGGCAGGGTCCATTTGAAATAGTAGTAACACTGAATGGAAACTACAACATTACACAGACTAGTGTGAAAAGGTCAGAATAAATATGCTATTATTAATCTTCAGAAACCATGGGATGATGTGCAGTTCTTGTTAGATAGCTTAAAGCCAGAAACTGATAGTCTTACCGAAGAACAAAATGACTTTTATAAGGCATACTAAGCCACAGCATCCAAATAAGAGGGAATTTATGTTATGAAAAAAGGAAGTGCTTTCAGAACTACCTGGCTGAACAAATGTGATTCAACTCTATGATTAGGACATTATAAAACCTTACTAATAACATAGTCACAGATAAAGACTATGCAACAGAGAGTACAAAAATACTTAAGATGTGAGTGATAGAGAGGTCAGAAAGCAACTGAAACATCACTATAGTGTTAATCATAAATATTCAGGTTCTATTATTATTTTTAGGAAGCTGAACAACATTTAAAATTTGTCAGCTTCCCAATGCCTAGAATAGATGAACTAACAGAAACATTGAGGAAAACAAAACTCTTGATTGCATTAGCTCTGATAAAGGGGTACTGGCAAATCACTCAAACAGCTGAAGGCATGGAATAAATTGTTTAGCACCAGAGGGCTTACTCCAGTATGTTGCCCTACCTTTTTCGACTGCATAATTTCTCTCTGACCTTTCAGAGATTAATAGACTGAGTCCTAAATCTCCTTGCCAAATATACTACCACATACCTAAACAATGCCATAATTCATACAGAAGATTGAGACTTCCCTGTTGCTAAAAATACAGGCTATATTTTATTCCATGAGACAAGACAGGATGATTGTTTATGTATCCAAGAGAAAATTAAGCATGGCTTCTTTTGGCTTTTCCCAGTTAGGGATCGCCAGAGCGGAACTCTGGTCTGCTAATGAGTGGCAGTGGATTTTTACAGTGCCAAGTTGCCAGCCCGACGCCCAGAAAACTAAAATATTTATTATTTAATATTTAGCTTGAAAAAGATAAAATATTTATGACAAGTAATAATTAGGGGAATTGTTATGCCTTATTAGGAAAACAACAAGGGGAATGGAGAAACTGGTCTTTTCTAGGCACTTAGAAGCAAGTGAGGGCATTCTTGGGGTTGGCTGGGTACTACTGAAAATGTGTACCTCATTTTGCACCAGTTACACATTTGATAAAAGGGAAAGCACCAGAGACATACAATGCTTTTAAGCACCTGATAAAAGAGAAAACATGTTTCAGACTTGTTTTAGCATCTCCAGATTTCACATTTTATAGTTCATAATGATGAATGAGAGGCAGGCTTAAGGTCAAAGTCGCAAGTCTTTGAGTCAGAAGAATATCCTACATGATTTCTAAGCCATAAGTTATGTAGAGCAGTAATTATGTATTCCATTACTGAGAGAGAAGTCTTGTCAGTCAAGTGCATGTCTTTGTCATTGTACTATTTCCAAAGCCATTCTGGTCATTGAGCACTGATAATTGAAAAAATGGGGAATAAATGGCTAGGCTTAAAAAGGCTCTAGGGTTGTGTTAGACTAGTAACCTCTAATGATCCTATGAACCTCCTATGGCCCTATGACTTATTTCTTGGCTGGACCTTTACATTGTCTGTAGACCATGTCTCCCTAATGTAGCAAAACTAAGCATCAGGATAGATACAGAAAACTGTCTGGGTAGACATTCTTCTTACAACCACTTAGTTTTTCTGTAAATCATCAGTCAGGCTTTTCAAACACCAGTGTAGATGACCTGCCTAAGGCTTAAACACTATACAGCAGGCCTAAAAACAAGAATTTCAAGTTGGGTGGGTCATTTTAACATGGTATGGTGATTCTCAAACTTTGATGTATCAACATTATGTAACTGATATTCTTGTACATGAAGTGCTTTATAAATAGCTTACATCTTGTAAATAACATGAGTGGAGATAATGTTGTATATAGAGTCAGTAGTGTAGTCTGTGCAGGAAGAAGCGGGCATCATCCCTGGATGCAAGTTGCTATGGGGCATGACTGGCAGATCTCAATCAGTCTTCAGTGCATTACCAACATTCAGAAATGAATGTTGGTATTGCATTTACAGTCACAAATGAACTGCTTAGCACCCTGTGTGTGGCATACACTGTAGTGACTGCTTGCTACAAATGTAACAAGCAGTATTTTGCTCTTCAAGTCAGGAGAGGTTTTTTTTTTGGAGGGGGTATCAGATCAGGGAATGGTCTTGTGTGCCAGAACAGAGTAATAGTTTGTAAATGTATTTCTCTTTAAGGCCAACATATATATTTTTTCTATTAGTTGGATCCTATAGACAGTACTGTTAACAAGCACTCATGTTGTTACTGTGGTATATAAACATTGTTATGGCCCTGTTAATCAGATAAGTTTACCTTTCCATGCAGGGGGAGTTTATTCCTGGAAGAATATCTCTGAAGAGTATACTATAGTAAACAAGACACGACCAGGAAAATCCTGAATTAACCTACAGATTTTCTACTAAGAATCCCAGACAGAAGGAAGCTCTGAGAAATCACTTTGAAACTGTAGCAGTATGAAGGACGGTTGAGCTTTATTGTTATTTTTACATCTGCTGAAGAAGAGTGCACCAATATTTTGTGTTCTCTGTTTAATAAAATCACATGATTTTTATGGACTAGCACACACACGTACACACACACACACACACACACACACACACACACACACACACACACACACACACACACACATACACACACATACACAGCTGTATTGCATTTCTCTGAATGCACAGAATGCTAAGCTTTTCAGCACTCGTAACTGAGTGAGTCTACATAATTGTGAATGCTGGCATGTGCAGTTGGTGACAATGCTGAAAGGAATGGTAGCTTCAGAATGTTTGTGTAGTGGATTTTAGCTTTGATGTGCTGCTCTTTAGTGAGTTTTTCATTTCTGGATTGTGTTGAGAACCATTGTCAGCACTGTTCTCAGTGGATGCTTGCTGTGATGTCTGTTTGCAGGGAGATTTCTCGCTTCTTCAAGTTGGTGCAACCTCTGTTTAAGTCTAGTGGTTTGGGGAGTATAGCTTGCTCCCCACATGGGGTTACAGGGTTTGCCCCGTAAAAAGCACTGTTTTGTTTTAGCTTTCTGTATGGATATTATATTTTATATACTGTTGTAAGGGTTATTTTTTTGTGTATTTCATAATTGGTGTGGTCAGTTTTCTTTTGGTTCATTCATATATATTTTATTCTTTTTTGTAGCTGAGCATAAACAGTTTTTTACATAATGAAGACATTTTCAGGTTAAGTAGCGGTCTGAATTGTAACATTATTTTCATAATGGGGAAAACTTTTAAGATAAGGTAGCTGTATGAGTCAGACAGGGAAATCATATTTTAAGGCAACATATTTCCAGCCAGGTTGTGCTGCATATGCTAAATATCTCTCTCTGACATCTTGATTTACATGTCTTACAGCACTGCATGTTTAAGGAATTGTACTTGCTGTGTTAGACAGGCACACAATGTGACACCTGAGTATAGGTTAGTACCAAATCCTGATTTAACTATCCAAGTCAGTGTCCAAATTATAGCAAAAATAATTTTTATAAGCAGAGGTGCTTTTGTGATGTATGTTAAATATATATCTATATATATATATCTCTATCTCTATCTCTTTCTCTCTCTCTCTCTCTCTCTCTATATATATATATATATATATATATATATATAGGGTCCCTATTAAATTATCGAACGTTTCAAAGTTCGATTGTCATATGGTCGACACCATATGATCCAACTTTGAAAAGTTCGAAGGTGAAAGACAACAGCTCTGTACGTGCATAATGGGAAAATTTCCCTATTCTGCACTGAAGTGCAGCCTCAAAGTTGGTATATTTAAGTAGGGGGGTGTGGGAGGGTGCAAGCCCCCCTGCTCAGAGCATTAAAGTAAGTGGTTTTTTTTTTTTACGTTTTTATTATATATTTGAAGATTCAAATTTTGCTCATATGTTGTCGAACATATGAGGTTCGAAATTTTGACGCTTCGAATATATAATATAGACCCCTATCTATCTATCTATCTATCTATCTATCTATCTATCTATCTATCTAGCTAGCTATCTAGCTATCTATATATCCTTGTACACCTTCAGTACATCCAACCACTCTCCCTAAATGGAGAAATCTCAACTTTTATAGATAATGTTGTTGGGCATTTTATGTGCTAAACATATTCCTTTTGTAATAAATCCTGATTAAACTACTCAAGCAAGTGTACAGTTTTATCAAGACCAATTTAAATAAGCATAAGTGTTCTTATGATGTTTGTTAATTATCTCTTTTTTTTCCTTTTTGTGCTTGAGCACCCACAGTACATTGAGCCATTCTCTGTAATGGGAGAAGTCTCTGCTTTCATAGATAATGTTGCTAGCTATATTTGTGTGCTAAATGACACTCTTTTATCTGTGCCTACATGTGATGCCATCAGTTACTCAAGCAAGTGATATAACATCATTAGCAAACAACCTTGTGGGGTATATTGTTTACAAAGAGTCCCCAAACTTCACAGCAAATTTGTTTCTTAGGATTGTGAAATCCACATCCCTCTCACCCCCTACAAAAGTAACCACCATGAAAAACTTCTCCAAAGCTAACTTTGGGCTCCTAAAAACAGAGGTGGTTAACTTCACAGCACCAATGCAAACGGAGAATAGTTGCATGACCGCCGAATCATACACCAATGCACTATATGAACAGGGACACAAATGCATGGATCTCACCATACCCAATAGAACCAGGATGCTCTCTCCAAAAAGAAGGAAGCCAATCTGGTGGGTCCCCTGCTATAAACAAACTCTACAACAGAAGGAGGAAACTGATGCGGAATAAGGTGAAGTCCCAGGACTGGAAAAACGCCCTTATCAGCCTCAAGAAAAAGTTGAGATCCCTCATCAAATCCTCTAAAGCTAGCTATGAAAACAGAATTGCAGCAGATAGTAAAGACAACCACACGGCCTTCTATAGTTAGGTAAAGAATCTCCACGGCAATACCCAGATTTGCTCTGAGCTAGTGCACAATGGTACCTTCTATACCAAGCCAACAGATATTGCCAATATAGTGGCAGACAGATTCAGTGCCAACTTTACCCCTCCCCCCAAAGGACCAATCGCAATACCAGTAGATTGCCAGGCACCCAGTATTACTGCTGCACAGGTTAAAACAGCACTGTCCAAGACCAAGAATACAGCTTCTGTGGGACCTGACAATATCCCTGGCTGTGTTCTACATGAACTACAGAGTGAATTGGCACCTCACGTGTATGCCCTGTTCAGTCACAGCCTCACCTCAGGCTTTGTTCCTACCGAATGGCACACTACTACAGTCATCCCTCTCCACAAAGGAGGAGCAACTACAGACCCTGGGAACTATTGCCCCATTAGCCTGATGAGTTTGATATGCAAAGCTATGGAACACATCATCATGGACCTAATAAACAAGGATATAGGGAAACTCCAAACTCTGGATCTGACACAGTTTGGTTTTGTGAGGGGTAGATCATGCCTGCTCAACTTGGTGGACTTCTTTGAGTCAGTTACCAGAGTTGTGGATGAAGGCAAGGTGGTTCATACAGCCTAACTTGATCTGTCCAAGGCCTTTGATACCATTCTCCACTCAGGAATCATAGAAAAACTCACTAAGCTAGGCATCAACCCCTATATCACTAGGTGGGTTACAAACTGGCTCACAGATTGAACCCAGAGTGTGAAAGTAGCTGACTCCAAGTCAGACTGCTGACTAGTCACGAGGAGTCCCACAGGGTTCGGTCCTGGGTCCTTTGCTGTTTGGTATCTACTTCTGTGAAGTCCAGGCCAACATGAAGGGACTCTGGCTGACAAAGTTTGCAGATGATTGCAAGTTGGGAGCTATTATTAACTCCCCAGGTGATGCTGACATCCTACAGAATGGCCTCACTGAGACCAACGACTGGTGTCAGAACCATGGCCTTAAACTCAGTGCCAAAAAATGTGTCGTCATCCCCTTTGGGAAAAACCTGGTTCCCATGAATTACCACATTAATGGTAGTCTACTGAACACAGAAGGTGTTATAAGAGATCTGGGAACACAGGTTGACAGAAACCTCTCTTTTGATCCCCGCACTGCCACTGTGGTCACAAAGTCCTTCTATATGGCACATCTCATTACTAAGGTTTTGCATCCGTCTACTCTTCCCTCATTAGGCCAATCATCAAGTACAATGCCCCATTTGGCATGTACCTCACTAGACACCTGCAACAACTGGAGAGGCCACAAAAGTACCTCATAAAGAGGATCCTAGGCCTTAAATACTTGTCCTATATGGACACACTCAAAACACCTCCAACTATTCTCTGTCTCATATTGCCTGCTTAGAGGCGATCCCTGCTTGACTTACAAAGCCATGTCTGACCAAGCTCTGTTAGAAATGCTACATCTAAAGAAATCCAAATACCTCCACACCACACACTCTAGAGACCTCAACTCATTACCATAATCAACAGAACATACTGGAGGGACAGGTTCATAACCCAGAGACTGCCCATGCTATGGAATAGACTTCCTATACATTTCAAGCAGAGCACCTCGCTGACCCTCTTCAAGAGAAATCTTGATGAGTGGATGGGAAATAGAAAATTCAACCGAGGGATAACTCCAGTGGCTCTACTCAACAGAGGCACTAGGAACTAAGGTCAGGTGGCACAATGCCAGGGTAATCCTATGGCTAGGCTTGTTAAGGTCCCAGGGCCATTAGCCTAGTACACACCTATGAACCTATGAACACCTTAAACTCAATTTGTTTTTCTCAGAACTAGCAAGTGACATAAATGGCATCAGTCCACACTTTGTCAGACTATTCACTGCATAACTCGTACCACAATATTTGCCTTCCGATGGCAGTTTGTTAATATTTTTCCTGTTTTGCACTTTCTTTCTCTACAAGAAGCATCCTTCTGCCTTATCGAATACAAGATAACAGTTAATTTGCGCATAACTTGTAGATGGATATAAGAGCAGCACATGTAATTTTTGGTGTGTCTTTTTTTTGTGCACCACAACTGAGTGTTGGATACTCCCAGGTCTTTTTCTCATTTTGCAGGCCTACTGAACCCACCTTAGCATCCCCAGGACCACAAGCTAACTCTGAGCTAAGCCCAGGACTAATGAGAAGATCAAGGAACTTTGGGGAGCATCAGATTAATTCCTTACTCTTTGCATGCTCCCATCCCATACCTAGGGCTGCCATCCAATGGGCTGTGCAGCATATTGTCCACACCTGCATCTTAACCATGAATTCTGCCCCCTACTGTACACCACCCCTTCTGAGCCCCAGCTTCCAACAAGAATCTGCAATGGTGTGTTTGACAGTGTATCCTCCTGCTCAGGATGGACACACCCATTCTTCCTACCTGATAATCAAACTCAGGTCACATGGGTCATAATCTAGGCTTAATCCCCCATCACCATGTCAGATAATATATAACGTTTTTTATTCTAGTGGCAATTTCTAGAAACAGTTGCTGAAACGTTGAATGGTTAAATACTGATTTTATAACATTTTCCTACACGAGTGTAATTAAGTATCATCTAAACAGTTAAAGGAAGACAGAAAAAAAGCCAAAAATGTTGCTGATAATTAATATTATTTTAAATGCACTGTTGAGCATGTAGGCTGTTGTTATTTAATATTAAGCAATGACAATGCTTTGTACAGCTACTAACATCACAATAGTGCTCTTTCTACAAACAGATTAATGACCATTTCATTTTTGCCATAAATAATTAAAGTTGCTGCATTATAAAATTATTTTGAAAAATGAAGTTTCTTTTACTAAAGGAGAAAAAAGGAGGAAAAAGAAAGTAAGCGGATTCAAATGTAGCCACAAAATATGCAGATCTTCAGGAGATTGTGTGTATATTGCAGCTTACATATACTCTATACAATTAATTAGTACAAAACTCCACATATGGTTTTCTTCCTTCAGAACTGAATGCAGCACCAAGTAACATAATATTGCCTGGGATTCATTAATGCCTACACTAAGTGTGCACTATTCTGAGTGAACAGACAACAGAAGCATAACTCACACCTTCTTCCTCCTAATTTCAGTTTCCTACTGATTTTCTCGAAGTCTTAAATATCGAGGGGATTCATAAAGGTTACCACAAAGTATAGTCAACATGTAAGCTTAGTGTAATTTTTTTGAGTGACTCAAAAGCACAAAAAATGAGGTAGGGATGTTCATGAATACAGATCATGTACATTTAGTGTAGGAGTTAATGAATCTGGCCGACTGTGTAGATTTTTTCCTGCATAGAATAATTACATTATTTGCTTTATTACAGCACAAGGAATGAAGACAGATAACAGACTGCTAGTTTTAATTTACCATTCAGTTTAATTACATTTTTCCCTAATACCTGAAATTCCAGTTATAAGGCAAAATACAAGATGTTTTATGATGTATTGTTATAAAGCAGTAATGATTACAACAAACACTAAGGTTAACATAAGCTATGCAAGTTGTAACTGTTGCAGCTGTTAGGGATTCCACAGGCTTTTTGCTTCTGTTGACTTACGGTGATTTTCTTCGGTGAAGAATCATTTCAGCGAATCTTTTTAAAAACTTGCTTGCAAGCAACTCCTCCTACTCTCATTTCCTGAAATTAAAACCAGAATAAGATGAAGACAGTCGGTCAATATCTAACTGCTTTTTCCTGAACTTCTCTGCTATTTTTTCTTTAAACTTTTCCAAGGATAAAAATACTGAGCAAGGCTATATTTATTTTTAGATGCATACCGGCATATTCCCAAGGTACAGTACAAGGAAGGTTTGATTCATGGTCAGATGTCTGCTGCATTGGCATGTTGCTAATGTAGCACCAAGAGAAATGTCAGCTTAAATCATACTCAGTCAAAGGCCAAACTCAACACATACTGCACAGTAGTACAACAGAAAGAAGATGGTATCACACCTCAACAGGAGGTGAGATTCTATTTGGCAAGGTTACCCTTATGCACTGTTAAAATTCCAAAAAAAGAAAAGGACAGGAATTCACAGAGAAAACAGCATAGGAAGATACTTATATTAGAGAAACAACACTGGGAGGACAGATATTTCAGCACTTAATATTGGCATCATCAATAATGAAAAGCTGTTGTCTTGTAGGTTTTAATGTTACACAATTCCGGGCAGTTTCTGAGGCTTGCTATGGACATAAGAGGATTAACGTGTGTATTCTTATGACCAAAGGCAACGCATAGCAGAACCTCAAAGAAATCATTGATATTTCATAAGACATTTCCCATCTTAACTATAAGTGCAATATAGGCTGCAGCACCATTAAAACAATCACATGTAATATTGGATACATGGCTGCAGGGTACGTGTGCTGAAAAGATGACTGACTTTAGTGCATTAATTAAAAATTATGCATTGCTAGTAAAGTGCTTGGATCTGACAAATTAAATACTAGCCTGGAAATTTTGGTACAGTTTATTTTCTCAGGCAAAACTTACAATGTACTGACTCTACATTACATGTAACAGTTGTGAAATGTTCTGTGTGGGAAGCAAGTAACTCATAATAAAGGTAAACATTTCTTTGAAAACTGAAAGAAAGAACATGAGCTTGCAAGTTTCATGACAATTTTAAAGCAATAGTGATACTGCTCATCTGTAGTCAGATATTGAATGTTGTCAGTATAATAGGGATAGTCCAATCAAAATCTGAATAGAGGAATGTCATAGTTCTGATCATTATTAATTGGTTTATCAAATACCTTCATATATACTGCAACAAAACTTTTCAAGAAGCACATATTATTGTTATACAGTTTCACCCAGATATCATATTCTGTAATTACTATGCACAATGATATAATGGGGTGTAATAAAATGTATTTATCTGCATTTAAGAGTGGCAGCTGTTTAATTTGTAAAATGGATTAAAGAATGCACATGACAGGGCAAGATATTAAAAACTGCCAAACTGTTACAATGGAAAGATCACAAAGTGATATGCAGCTTCAAAGCTTTTATTAGATGCAGCAAGAATCACAGAAGCATAGAACCACAGATGATAGCAGAAGATGTAGGACTGCTTAGATCACCTTGGCTCCCAATTCCCTCTCCAATACATATGGTGTAGATCTGTTCCCTGTCTATTACATATGCCACATATTTATTTCCCTGCCTATATACAGATCCTACTTAACCAGCATACAATAGGACTGCCATATGTGTCATAGATGCTTCTGAAGTCTGTGACTGTTTTGATCCTACTACATCTTTTGAAAGGTTACTTCAACCTTTCATAACCATATATCCATATCTCCCAGAGCTATCTACCTTGTAACTTCAAACTGTATTACCTGCTTCTTATAAAACTCCTTTTATGAAATGTGGTACTCACTAGGGTTTTGGATTGTGTTGGCAGATGCTAAAACTTTTCTATCTTGCCTCTACCCATACATTCTTTCTTCAAGAACATAGATGCTAAGCTATTGTATAGTCTTTTTATATGACATCTGTTGCAAACTGTGTCTATCTATCGGAGTGTATTCTAAATAATCATTGGTAAATATCGATCAATGGAAAACATGCCAAAGAACTTCATTGTTAATTAAAATCATTGAAACAAGTAGAAAAAATCTAAAACTGATAATGCCAAATGCAAACAAATGCTTTACATTTGTGATCACCAAAAATATTAATTAGTTCACTTTTACATGGGGCCCTCCCATACTCCTGATGTGATGGTTCCCTGCCCCTCTGTCCCCAGAACTTAAATATCCCCAGGATCAGAAAACTACAGGGAAATGAGAAAACTACTGAATTATATTACAGTTGTCTTCCTGAATTTCGACTGTAATATAATCTGACCATTGATGAGATTCTCCAGAAAGCTTGGCAATGTGAGAAATACTTTCGTCAACAAAACTAATGGAAAATGTATAGATAGATAGATAGACAGATAGATATAGATAGATAGACAGATAGATAAATAGATATAGGGGTCTCTGATTAAAGACAAAATGCTCAAAAGAGCAAATGTTAAAACATTGAATGTAGATTGCTGAAAACTGGAAGCTTGAACAGTCTGGAACATTATTGTACAGGGCTGAGGTACATTGGAGATGGAGGTTCCCCTTTCTCCACTGTAGCGTGATCTTGGAGTTGGTATATATAATTAGTGGGGGGTGTAGGGGTGCAAGGGGGCTTTCTCGCCTGCAAAAAAATAGATGATGTGTTTCTGGTGTTTTGGAGAGCTTCTGGGTTTTTGGTAATCTGGGTCTGATGTTTTAGCATTTGCTGTTTTGATTGCTTGCTCTTTAGTCAGGGATCCATAGACAGACAGATCTCTCTCTCTCTCTCTCTCTATATATATATATATATATATATATATATATATATATATATATCTTTCTCTCTCTCTCTCTCTCTCTCTCACTATATATATATATATATATATATATATATATATATATGTGTGTGTGTGTGTGTGTGTGTGTGTGTATGTATGTATATATATATATATATATATATATATATGTGTGTATGTGTGTGTGTGTATATATATATATATATATATATATATATATATATATATATATATATATATATATACATACTGCGGTGGTGGTGCTGCGGTAGCGTTGTCGCCTTACAGTTAGACGTTGCCCGTTCGATTCTCAGTTAGAGCGTCTTCTGTGTGTCAACATGCGTGAATGGGCATTCCTTCATTGAAGGTTGAGAGGTACGCCCGGCAAGTCAGCACGTAAAAATCTACTGCTATTCATTAGCGGATCGGAGTTCCGCTGTGGCGACCCCTAACCGGGAAAAGCCGAAAGACACAAACAATAGAGAGAGAGAGACAGATAAATAGATAAACAGTGACCTTCATCTGAATTGATGCTCTCTGATCTACTATTTGTATCCATATCTATATATATATCTATTTCTATATCTACATCTATATCTATTTAGAGCCTTTCAAAGATAAGTTCTCTAGAAGTACACATCTTGCTGCAGACTGAGGGGGTAATCCATTGTCCTTGTAGAAGGATAACAATGTCAAGTTTTCTACAGATGACACATTTTGATATATGTCACAGTATCGCATCAACCTTACTTGCCTCTGTCTCAGATTAACTAATGTTTAATCATTTAATATAACTTCATCCTTTTACACTTTCTTTGTTGTCAACCAGAGCACAACACGTTGTGCCAAAGAGCAAAAAATACAGACTTTCTCTTTCTTCTATAGTGTCTGCTAAAATAGTTTGAAAGGACTGTCCCTGATACTGACCTCTGGCTTTCAGGTGTTCACTTCCATCCCAATCAGGGACAGATTTTAAATATTGCTCCTATAAACTTAGAAAGTTGCTAGAATAACAAGTTTTATACAATGACTCCTCATTGCTATTCAGAAACGAGCACACTGATTGGACAGCCCAAACAGCATGCCCATTGTAAATCGAGCATATGCCAAAAGAAAAAAATCTGGCTGCTGAAGTACCTTGGAGTGGTCAGACTTTATATTGGTATATGCTGGGGGAACAACAAAATACAAGAAAAATCAGGTATGTCCTGCAAAATTAAAGAAACAGAAACATACATGATTTTCATTGTATTTCTCCACTGTGCCTCATAAAATTCTGACTTTTTAAACAAAAAAAATATCAACAGAAATTCTCTTTACTCTGTTGCATCTCCTTACTGCACTATACATATATGCAATATATCAGTAAACAACGAAGAACGCAGAAGAATACTGAAGTGCTGTTTTAAAAAGACATTTTTTTAAGAAAGGTAAGCAATTTCTTTCTTAAATAATGTCATCCTATACAAACTATAATCCATTCCTGATTGTGGGTGTATCAAGATTTACCCACGACTGGCTTTGTTTAATCACTCAGGCTTCATCCGGCTGATCAAACCACAAAAATCATGGGTAAATCCTGATAGACCCATAAACATTCATTGATTATTGTTTAATTGCATTAGCATCTATTTTCTGAAGGATATGTAGTCTGAAACTCAAATGCATTTTCTTATTTATCGACTAAAGTCATCACTGATCTGCAGAAAACCATACATTTTAAGAGAGAAAGACCAAAAGTATGAGGCAAAAATATGGCCTTTCTTTGAAATTCTGAACAGTTGACAGGTATGATCTTACCAGATGTTAGGTAAGCAAGCAACACTGTAAATGTGTATGTTACAGAGCACGTGGTACACTAACCTCAGGCATTGACAGCCTGATGAACCTTCTTAAAATCACAGACCCTACAAGCAAACTCACAGAGATCTCTGTTGAAGTCAAATGTTTCCTGGGTCTTTTACTTCATAGCCCAAATGGCATGAGACTTGCAGAAGCAGCCTCAGAAATGGAGCGGCAGCAAGCTACATTCTCAGCCGTGGCAAGCTAGCCAAAAGTAATGTATCTATTACAAAAATATTACTTTAAGGGTATTATAGTTCAGCTCAACATAATTCAAGTTCATTGCAAAAATCAATGTTTGTTTATACAGGATACCAGCTTTTAAAGAAACTACAAATTTTCAGTCATTCTCTTGCTTGTTTGATGACTTTGCTTTGACTTAGACAAGCTCTTCTCTCATTAGTTCTAAAACTGAGCCAATGAAAGTGCAGACAATGGAGTTGCCCAAAGACAAATTGTGGAGCATCGAAGAAACCAAGCTTAAAACTGGGGTACTCTGCCAGAAGTGGAGTGTTTAAGAGGTATGGCTATCAGACCCATTGCAGTTCTTTCGAATTTATTCACCAAACTTTTTGGCATTACAATTTCAGATGCCCTGATAAAATTTAACTAAGTAACATTCACTGTAGATCTATGCTGTATGTAATTATTTTCTGAAAAACAATGTTGAATGCATTTATTTTGTGAATCTAGAATGCATTGAGTCATGTGCTCAGCTGTCTTCTGACTCTATAAGACTCTTTTCTTAGTAGTGATTCCATGATTTTCTCTACAAAGGAAGTCAAAGAGAAACGCCATTTGTTCCAGCTTCTGTGAGTCAAATCATATCTGCCCCTCTCAAGTATTCAGGAACCTTAACTTCTTCCTGTGAATTATTAAAAAGGCTAGTGGTACCACCAGTTTTCTGTTCAGTTCTCTAGGAATTCTTTATGAATTCAAGGTGATCCAATTAGGGACCATTACCTTGTACACATTTAATTTTAGGCCCTTTTTATTATTCTTTCTACAATGAAAGGACAAGGATCACCCTTATAACCCTCTTCTGGCTGGATTTGGAGAATAGTCCTTCTTTTCTTTCATGAATATGGTTTAGGGGATATCAATTTAGCAACCATGTTTTTTTGACTCCACATTTCTGCTCTTTGGTCCATTTTTCATAATGCCTGTATTACTCAATTTGCCTCTTTGCTTTCTCTCTTTTCCTTGTTCACTGAACTGGCTGCCTTTCCCATATTTTGAGTGCTTAGTCTTTTGACCGCATTGTATTTTTTCCCCGAATAAACATCTTCATTAAATTATCCTGTATGGCACAGGCAATCTTACATTTATATAAATGAAAAACAAACAGCATTGACACCATTTTAGTTGCAAACATTATACATCACAGACACCATTGAAACAACTGTAGTTGCAAACATTATACATAATTTATAATTTATCCAGTCATTGTCAGTTAAGCATCATATGGCTCATTCAAATCCTGCATCTCAAACCTCATTCATTATCCGCATATATTGTTCCCACAATTCCCATTTTTTTATGTAGTTTGCGTTTTCCCTTTTTTAAAGATCCCAATTGCAGTTGTTTTATCTCTGTTACTATATTCACTACTTCTAATAATATTGGTCTAGACTTTGATTTCCATTTTCTAGTAATTGCTTTTTTGGCAGCCACCAGAATTAGACTTAGCAAGGCTTTACTATGTCTAGGCAATTCCGATTCTGCATCATAGCTCAAAAAATCATCCCCCCTGTCAATTCAATCACCTCACCCAGCATCTCCAACAGAGTGGTCCACAGGAGATCCTGAAAGTCTGCCAGCTTACTACAATACCAAAAAATATGTTCCCAGCCACCTCTTTCCTGTCAGTCACATCTCCAACATTTGCTATCCACCTGAGGAAAATTTTTTTGTGGAGTCTACTTGGGGTATAAAAATACCTATGTAAACACTTTCTGGCGAGGATCTGAAATCTTCTAGACTTTGTTGCTTATTTAGGAGATATACATATATCCCCCCATTGTCTCTTTGTGAAATGCTTATCTAGTCTCTCTTCTCAATCCTTTCTCAGCTCTTCTGATTGATTCTTATAGTTATCATGCAATATTTTATATGGTATACTAATTATTGTTTTTCTAATGGCAGCTTCTGTTCTAGATTCTATTAAAAACTCTACCACTGCTGGTCTATCATCGAAGATCCCTCTATTTATTTTTCTTTGCTTATACTCTGATATCAATCCTTGATAGGGAAGGCAATCTCTAACCTGTAGTCCAAATAAATTCTTGGCCTCTTCCCATTCTATTACCTTTCCATTTCTAGTTATTTGCCCGCAATACCTTGGTTCCTTTGCCAGTTTTCTCCAATAAATTCCAGCCCCCTTTGCCTATTATCTGTATACCTAACCACAGTCATCCCTATCGGCAGAATCTCTTTTCTCCATTCTCGTGCTGGTTTAGTTCTTAGAATACTCCCTGCTATTTTATGAATATAATACTCTGTATGTTTTTTTGTTGTTCACCTTAAGAGTCTGTATCCAAAATCCCAATCTCTCCTTAAGAGTCTGCATCCAAAATCCCAATCTCTCCTTAAGAGTCTGCATCCAAAATCCCAATCTCACCTTATTTCTTGAACTTCCGCCCTGTATCATCATAATTCCTTTTCACATTGAATTATACTTTTCTGCTTATGCTATGTATAAGAGCTTTAACTGTGTTGCTCTAAAATACCCCCTTAAATTGTGTAATTCTAGTTCACCTTGTTCTATTGGAAGACTCACCTTATCCCACTTGACCCTTGCTGTCTTCCCTTCCCAGATAAAATCCTTCAACTCTTTTTTAATTGCTATCCTTAGCTTCTTATCTGGTTGATAAAAATATGCCTGACCTGTGTATAAGACTAAAGGGACTAAAACATTTTAATTGTTTGTATCTTAGTATCCATATCCATATAACAAAATTTCCAATTTCTCAATTTTTGTATTATCTTCTATTTAGTCTCTTCTTAGCTGCCACAAAAGAGTAATTTCTAATCCATACTCCTTAATACTTCAGTTTATCATGTTCCCATAAATATGGATATTGTTGGATCAATTCATGTGTGGGTACATAATTTACCGCTATTACCTTTGTTTTAGCTTCATTAATTTTGTATCCTGAGAAGATATGAAATGGTCTTAAAATATTCCACAACACTGTAATACCCCTTTCTGGTTTTGTTATGTATAAAATAATACTCAAACTTGTACATAGTAAAATACTAAAGTTACAGTATTATTAAATTAAGTCTGAGCCTATTATTCAGTACCTTATGGTCACTTGACTATTCTGCCTATATTATATCTAATGAACATTCTTATTGCTAACTGTGGGTACTGTGAAACCAAGGAATTTGTTGCTATGTTTTCAACTATATATTAGCCTGGTGGAATAATTACATGGGATATTTAGGTTTTTGGTATTTCATTTGACTGTTTTTCCATTGATACTTAATTGTTTTGCAAGTTAGCCTGTGTAGTTTACAGTGTGTTGTTATCTTGTATCTTTCTCATTTTTCCTCCTCAAACCATCTTTTTCCTTTTTTTTCTTAGCACTGCCTTCTTTTACCAAAGCAGTGAACTCCCCCTTTCATTGTGAACTCCCCTCAGAAATATCTGCTCTGCCTGCTGAAGTTATAAAATATTAAACTTGTAACATGGCAATCAACAGGGAAGAACACCCATCTCTAATGTATGTTCTTTGTCCCCTTTGACAATCACTAGCTGAAAACTGTACCTTTTCTGTGTTTTTTATTTCGCTCGCACATCAGCTGGGAACATTATATACTTTCCACTTGCTCTAACCTGTACATCTCCCACTTCTTTTTTTAGTTTGTAGGCTCCTTGCTCTCTTATAATTAAACATACTTAATTTAAGCTTTTATTGAGCTTGTGGGGTGGGCAGCCACGGTGGTGCAGTGGTTAGCATTGCTGCCTCACAGCAAGAGGTTCTCCGGTTCGATCCTCGGCTGGGGTGCCTTCTGTGCGGAGTCTGCATGTCCTCCCTGTGGTTGCGTGGGTTTCCTCCGGGTGCTCCGGTTTCCTCCCACATCCCAAAGACATGCTGCAGGTGGATTGGACACTCTAAATTGGCCCTAGGTGTGCATGTGAGTGTGCCTTCTGTGGAAGGTTGGGCGCCGGGCTGGCAACTCGACACTGTAAAACTCCACTGCCATTCAATGTGCGGACAAGGTGATCCGCTGTGGCGACCCCTAACCGGGAAAAGCCGAAAGAAGAAGAAGAAGAAGATTGAGCTTGTGGGGTATGAACCTAGCCTAAAGAGCTGATACTGGGTTATTATCTTACAGCTGAAATCAGCTTCTACTCTTAGTTCCAGTATTCCAAGGTTGCCAAAACATCTGACAGATTCTAGTTTGCTGTGCATACATATTGTGCTGGTCTGATTTATACCCCCTCCGTTCACCCTCACTATGCTCAGGCTCACTCCACTCTCCTACCCTACCCCTATTCCCACACATTCCCACTTTCATTTAACTTATGCTAGTACCAACCAACTATAGTCTTACTTCAGTTTAGAAAATCTCCATCCTCTATAACACACTGTCCACACCCACATCTCAACTGACATCAAACCTGTCCCCTATTACTACTACCATTCACTTACAAACCTCTATCCCCACAATATCCCCCTTCATGCACCATTGCATCTACTCCCTTTCCTTCCTTATATATCTTCTTCATATCTAACCCTCTAATCAATTAACCATGCCTTCCATAAGATCAATTACCATTACACTTGTAATAATTTTTATTCTTTACACATTCTACAAAACTACATCTTACATCATTTACCAAGTCAATCTTCACCATTCACCAACATTCCCTTTTAATATTCATCAGTCCCAAAACTATCACATTTCTCTTCAGCTTTATAACACTTCTATCACACTATTTTACTCTTTCAAATACATACATATTCACTCCACATGTTTCTCTCTATTCAATTACTACAGACACATATCCAAACTTAGATTCATTCTGCTACATTCACTAACCCTAATCAAACTCTTGTCTGATATTCATCCCAATCCTGGACCTAACATCAACCACACTCATACTTCCCAATCTCCATCCTCCACTTTCCTTACTTCAATAACTCAAACTCTCTCTTACCCCATACTTAACCCTATATTTCCCCAAAAGAATAACTCTGACCTTCTCATTACTAACTTTAACCTTAGAAGCATTACCAACAAAGTTATTGAATTCCATGCTACTCTCTCTACTCTCCTCATATAGCAATCATTACTGAAACCTGGCTAAAACCCCATATAAAAGGCAATGAAATCTTAACCAAAGGTTACAGCATCTTTAGACATGACACTTAAAGAAATGTGGTAGAGGAATAGCCATTGTGTTTAAGGACTCACTCCAAATGACCCACCTCAACTGCTCCCTTCTGGACTGTCCTAAATCCGAAATATTAATTACATGCTTGAAAGTTAGCCCCCACAAAACAATAATAATAATTACTATCTATCTACCCTCTGGCCAGAATTTATCCATCATAGAAAACCTCGTCTATTGGGCATCAACTAACTTTAACCAAGAAACAATAATATTCAATGATTTTAACCTTGACTGGTTTACTTGCTCCTCTAATAACCCAACTAACTTTATTAATCTTTATAACATCTCTCAAATTATTAATCCCCCCACTTACATAGACAAACATACTAAAAAGCAATCAATATTAGACTGGATTCCAACTGATAAGCCTAACCTTAGTTACCAAGCAGGCTGCCTTCAAGATTCACTTAGTGATCAACTCACCCACCTTTCTTCTCAGGAAATGATTGCATGAACCTAATAACATCATATTCAAGGATATCTGCAACAAAAAAGACTTATCCCCCTCTATATTTAACTCTCTGCTACAAGAGTGTGACTAGTCACCTTTAAAACATCTCCAGTTAGATCTTGCTGTACAATATTTTAACAAAGTATTTCTTGACATTCTGAATAATGTAGCTCCTATTAGAAAGATACACTCCAAAATCAAACAACTACCTTGGCTAGCTAAAGCCACTAAATTACTTCTAAAAGAAAGAGATGGGGCCTGGTCATACTACCAGAGTACCAAAAACAAAGATCCTTTTATTGTATATCAGCAACTAAGAAATCAGGCTAAAAAACAAATAAAACATGACAAAAAATATACTTTCAAATATGCCAACAAAACCACCAGAACAACCCCCCAAAATTCTGGAAATGTATAAATGACCTCCTAAAGCCAGGAAAACCTTTGATCCCTGCATCAGCAACTAGCAATACCAGTAATTGTAGAACAACTCAATTTAACACTCACTTCATTAAGTAATAATTCCAACTCATCCTTAACTGTACCCACCTCCGCAGCTTCTAATCCTAACTCATTCTACATTAAACCCATTCCAACTAGTTACATAAAAAAAATCTCTTTAACAAACTAAAATCCAGTTCTCTTGCTGCTGATTATCTCCCAAATGAATTTCTAAAACTAGCAGCTGTCACTATCTCCTACCCAATATATATTTAAATCAACCTCTCTATCTCAGAACAGTATGTCCCTCTACTTTGGAAAACAACTCATATTATCCCCCTACACAAAGGTGGGCCCTCTTCTGACTTCTTCAACTACTGACCTATAGCCATTCTCTCCTCATTAGCCAAAATCCTAGAACAATGCATTAATCAACAACTCCTTGACCACTGCCTTAGGAACAACCTCCTTTACTCCTCCCAAATCTTTACCAACCTGCACAAAATTGACTTAACCTAGAAAGCTGCTATAACAAAATAGTTACATTTGCTGTTAATTTACCCCATCATTCTCACCACTGTTATGCCGTTCATCTACTCAAATGTATTGAATTACCTAGCCTAATATCTCTCAACCAGCTTACCACTGTTCATAGTATAATCTACAAACCCTACAACTGTCCTCTCTCATTGATTTAGTTCAACATAACTCTAGCACTAGACCCCTTAGATCATCTGACAATTCCCTAACAAAAGGATAACTTCAATATTCTATCTTACTGGAAGGTTTTTCCCTTGAACTTTCATAGACTAGTGCATGACATTCTTATTTGACTTTCAAAAGCTAGCACTTTCTTTAATTTGTCTTTATTGTAAAGCCATCCTATACTATTTTTCCTCTATTCCTGACTTACTTGGTTAGTGTCTACATTGATACTGATAGTATTTATTCTGCAGGCTAATTTTTGCTATTCAAGGTCCAGGTGCTGCCCGCTCCATTCACCTTCTCTGCACTCGGGCTTACTCCACTCCACTACCCTACCCCCATTCCCACACACCCTGGGATCAATTTCCTTTATTCGTAGACAAGCTACTCCCCTTCTCCCTATCCTCCAATCACCACTCCACCTACAATTTTCAGTCTCACTTCATCTATTATCTCATCAAGTCTCCTTTCTGACTCTTCTACATAAGAGTTTTTTTTTAGTTTATCTACAATATGACTATAGCCCCTGACTTTTACTACAATCTACCTTCTTTAGTATGCCTCTAATAAAACCTTTTATCTCTCTCCCTGTCCTGCTAGCTCTGTTACTCCTAGCCCTTTATACCACCTCCTTCCAATCATACCTTCTCACAAACAACCCTTCCAAACCTTTTTGGACCTACATCATGACAAACCCACTGTTCACATTTCCCCATACCTTTTTAGCACTTCCCCATATCTACTATTCTCTCTTAAATATTTTCAAACCTACAGCTCTGCTACAATATATATATATATATATATATATATATATATATATATATATATATATATATCACAGTCTGTTTTCCAAACTAAGATGTCTTACCCTCAATTTACCCATATTAAACTCCAATGTGACATCCATCCTAATCCAGGCCCAGCTCTTGCCACATTCTCTACCCACCTCCCCCCAAATCCACATTCTGACACCTCCCCTAACTCCACACCTAACTCCTATCTACCACTGAAAAAAAGTAACTCTGACCTTCTCATCAACATCAACCTCAGAAGCTTGATTAAAAAAGTACATGAATTTCATGCTGCTATTGTCCTTTACTCCCGATACACTTGTCATTACTGAAACATGGCTTAAGCCTCATATTAAATCTGAAGAATTTCTTCACAATGGTTATAACATCATCAGAAATGACAGAATATCTAGCCATGGTGGAGGGACTGCCATTTTGTTTAAAGACAATCTTAAATTGGCAAACTTAACTCTACTCCACCTGATATCCCTAACTCAGAAGTTTCAGTAGCATGCCTTGATATGAATAATCATAAGTCTATTATCTTTACAACAGTCTACCTGCCCCCTGCTAATAACCTTGAAAATATTGAAAACATCCTTGAATGGCCTCTACCAACTTTAGCCATGTAACTATTATACTTGGAGATTTTAACCTTGACTGGGAAACCTGCTCTTCTAACACCCCTACTAACTTTATAAACCTTTACAATTTCCATCACAAAATTAACCACTCTCTGCATGCATCGACAAATACACCAACAGGCAATCCATTCTTGACTAGATTTTAACAAACAAATCCAATATTAGCTATGATGCTGGGTGTCTCCCTGACACACTAAGCAATCACTTCCCTACCGACTTGACTGGAAAACATGCACACAATTCCTGTTACATTTCACTTTGCTACATTTGCAATAAAAAACACTTTTTGCCTACCTTATTTAATACTCTTCTTCAACAATATGACTGGGCACCTCTAAAAACTCTTCAATTGGACCGTGCAGTACAGTATTTCAATTGTGCTTTCCTACAAATAATTAATGATCTAGCCCCAATTAGAAAAATTCGTACCAAATCCAAACAGCTTCCCTGGTTGTCAAAAGACATATTTCTTCTCCTAAAACAAAGGGACAGAGCCTGGTATCTCTTTCAAAATAATAGAAGTAAACACAATCACATTACCTACCATCAATGTTGAAATCAAACCAAAAAACAAATTAAACAAGACAAAAATACCTACTTCCAAACAAGTCAGCTACAAGTCAGCTAAAATACCAGAAAAATCCCAAAAGATTCTGGCAAACAATCAATCTCCTTCTCAACCCAGAAAAACACACTACCTCAGCCCCAACTCTGACCAACCCAAATGATTGCATAGCCACTCAATTTAACTCCCATTTTATTAACTCAATAACCTCTCTACCAAACAGAACCCCTAATACACATATGTCCATAACTCAAACCTCCAACAATAATTCTACCATCCTCCATCTCAAACATATCCAAACATGTTATGTTAAAAATCTCTTTTCTAAACTAAAACCTTGTACACTACCTGTAGACCAGCTACCTGGTGATGTTCTACAACTAGTTGCTACTTCCATTGCTTACCCTATATCTATTCACGTTAACCGTGAACAGTACATACCACTCCTCTGGAAAATATCTCAAGTCATAGGTTTACCTTTATATTGTCGATCGCACTTCGTCGACCGGCCACTTAATTGACTCATTTAAGTGAACCAAAACAGCGAAAAATTTTAAATGTCGAAAATATTTCAACATTCGACATTTCCAGCCGCGCCACACCTCCACACCATTGCTACCATGAGTCAAAAAGGGGCGAAGTTTTGTTGTTTGCTTATTCGGAATTCGACGTTGGAGACGTTTGCACTTCGGTATTCGTGGAAGTAATTTCGCCCATATTGGGATCGACGATGTAAAGGTAAACCCACGTCATACCCTTACATAAAGATGGTCCCTCTACTGGTGTATCCAACTACAGACCCATAGCCATTTTGCTACCACTTGGCAACATGTTTAAAAAATGTATACACAAACAGATCTTAGACCACTTTCTGTCAAATAATCTATTATCTAATATACAACATGGCTTTCAACCTATGCATAGCACCAGTACAGTTCTAATTAGCTTTACTAATACCGTATCTCAACTCAAAAACAAAAAACAACTAGTCTCTGCTACCTTCCTAGATATGTCAAAAGCATTTGACACTGTATCTCATCAAATACTTCTCAATAAACTGGTTTCTACCACTGCAGCTCTGATGGTTTCATAGCTACCTGTCAGATAGGAAACAAGCCACTTTATGGGACAATAAACTCTCCCTCAGCTCCCTATATGTGTAGGAGTACCACAAGGATCTATCCTTGGCCCACTTTATTCACAATTTTTACCAATGACCTAAACTCTTCAGCAAATCCAGCCTCAAATATACAATATGTTGACGATGCTTCCCTAATCTGGTCTGCCCCCTCTGCCAAGGAACTCCAAGAAAAACTCAGGCAGCCCTCCATAATATTGAAAACTACTTAACAGCCCATCAACTTATACTTAACTCCAATAAAACCAAACTTATGATCTTCTATAATACCTTGACAACAACTAACCAACCACCTATTTCTATTTCCTCCTCCAATAGCACAAAAATAGAACCCGTTGAACATACAAAACTTCTTGGTGTCACAACTGATAGTGGATGTAAGTTTGACAAACACCTTGCACTAACAATTGAAAAGATTAATGTCAAACTGGGTTCTATCTATCGGGCTAAATCGTATCGTATTGACCATGCCAAACTTGCAACAACCAGAACCCATCTCTTATCTTCCCTGCTTTACTGTTCATAAATATTTACCAGTCTTCGCAAATCTGAACTGAATAGCCTTGATTCTTGCTATAACAAAATAGCCAAATTTGCCACTAATCAGTCTCAAAGATCTCACCATTACCTGCCCGTTTCCAGTTGAACTGGTTAGAGCTCCCTCGCCTGCTTACTCTGACTCAGCTACTAACTGCCCATACAGTCTTATACAAACCTGGCAACTGCCCAGCTCTTTTTAACCTTGTCTAACCCTACACTAATCTAAAATCTTTTAGGTCTGCTGATAAAGTATTGTTGAAGGTTAACAAAACCCAAAACTCTCACGGCGTCTCCTTATACTCATATTTCATTGCCAAACACTGGAATTCTCTACTTCAGCATATTCTGCCCACATTCATTTAAACAGTCCCTAAAGGAATATTTCCCCAGACATAGGCTTTGCTCATGTTCTCCACCAGGGTAACTAATTTAACCCCTTACTGTCTAACTTCCTTCTCTCCACCACCCATTGTCAATATTTCTTGGCAATTGAGCCTTCTTAGCTTTAGTTTGTGTTATTTTTATCCTGAAAAAAAAATATATATATATATATATATATATATATATATATTTTTTTTTTTTTTGTTTGTTTGTTTTGTCTGTATGAATAGCATAAACTTATTTTACTACCACTGTTATATGCTTTTAGATACAATGTCAAGGAACTTGAGTTTTAACTTCTATTGTAATTGTCATATGTACAAATGTATAATTATGTAATCTTTCTTGGAGTTTTTCTTCCTGGGTCTCCACTGAAAATGGGCTTCTGGCCTAGTTGTATACTACCTAGTTATCAAATGTAAATAAATAAATTAACTAATTAATTCTAAAGGTAACTAAATCTAATAACTTCTATGGAGACTCCCTCTACTCAATCAATATAGCCAAAACCTGGAACTCTCTCCCCCAACACATTTAAAAAAACCCAGACAGTCACAAGTTCAAACTACTACTAAAAAATACTTTACTAACCACTGGTTATGTTCTTGTACAGTCCCAGGATAATTCTTACTATCTGCTGTTACTTACTCTATGTATAACAGAATATATATTCTTTAACCTTTATTTCTCCTACTCTCTCTTATTAATTGCTCTCATTTGTACTACTGTATAAAAACTAAGAAAGATATGGGACGTGTGAATTGAACCACTGATTTATGTATTCCATCCTCGCAGCCGCGAATGCGGACAGTAGCAGACTATATGTGTTTTCTCATAAAATTCTAATTAAAGCAACTTTGTATAGTTATTTTGTAGTTGATGATATTTATATTATTCTCAGTACATCAAGGTGACCTAGTTCAACCTTCATTGTACTCAAGGCACATAGGTTTCCTATTTTTTGATGTGTTATCTTCATTATTATGAGCTGAGATACCCCCCTCTCTGTCATGCTTAATGATTTTTTAACCAGGTGTAATGTAGTTTGCTATTGCCGAGGACGTGGCCTTATGTGCTTTACACTTTTACATGCTGTTTAACCAATATTTTACTAGTTTAAATACAAACCATGAAGATTTAAACTTTTTATAAATTATGGTAAAGAATCGCATAGCGTAAATAGGATTTGAACTAATAAGAATCAACCTTTTGGTATAATGCGATTACAGATCTTTTTGACTATTTTGCATTTTGTTTTTATGACATGTTGCCTTCAACAAGGAATTATGTATTGTTTAGATCACTTACTATTGGTCATGACTAATAGGCTGGAAATCTCTTCTTAACTTAGGACTGGCTAGATGTGTGCTGTGTCATCACATTTCCTTGTTTTACACCCAGTATTTTTGATTTGTTAATTTTATAGGTGTGTCAGTTGACAGTAACATGCTTGGTTATCTACTGTTATTTTAACCAATGGGGACCTCTGTACACTATGATCTGATGAAGGCGAAGTCTTGCCGAAAACGCTTATCATTGTACTCAGGCCTTTTGTTTTTGTTTTCTTGAATAAATTACATTTTATTCTTAACGCTCCAGTTGCCTTCCTGCATAACCTCAGCTGTGGTGTCATTTCAGGATTTTTTTACTGTATAAAAACACTTATTTAATTCTATTTTTTTGTAATTCTTGCAAATTATTGTATTATGTTTTTAATACAAATATATATTATGTTAATTATTTAATTTTGAATCCCACTATGCAATTAATCTAATCCAATAATTATTGTATTTACTCTGCTGTATTTTGTACTAACTTTTTTTCTATGTGCATTTTGTTAGGAGATTTTTTTTCTCCCCAGGTCTCCATTGAAAATGAGCTACCTGGCCCAGTCAGAAATTACCTGGCTAACAAAAATAAATAAATAAATAAAATAAAATAAAATAAAATAAATAAATAAATACCACCTGCAAATAGAGACAGCTTTTATTGAGTACCCTACCAACTATATCCTTAATTTTCTGAGTACCTTATTTTCTTTGCTAGTGGTTCTAAATATAATGCAAACAATAAAGAGGAAAGCAGACAACCCTGCCTGGTTCTTCTACTCAAGGAGAAGTTATCAGAGAGGACCACACCCACTTTAATTGTTGCCTCCGATCCTTCATATAAACTTCTACTCAACCTGATAATTGTTTCAGGCAAAGCAAATGCTTCCATTGCCCTGCTCATGAAGTCCCAGTCTACTCTGTCAAATATGTTCTCTACATCAAGACCCACCAATAACAGTGGTATTGTTTTGCATTTTGCTTCCCTCTGGATCATCAGTGTTCTGTTAATATTGTGAAATGTTTGCTTTCCCTCCACAAAACCACACTGATCCATATCTATCAATTTTGTTATCACTTTTGCCATTCTTTTAGCTATTACAGACACAAACACTTTATAAACATAGTTTAGTATTGAAATGGGCCTGTATGAAGCTGTATCCGATGGATCTTTACAATATTTAGGAATTACCGTTACCAACGCTTTCTTCCAGGATGCTGGTACTTCTCCTCTTCTTAAAATACTGATAAACAAAACCTTCCTGATCTTTATCAGTTTTTTTCTCCTCCGAGCTTCCAAACTTCCCCAGGAATACCATCTATTCCTGGGGATTCGTCTGTAGATTGGTTATATGTAGCTATTTATAGTTTATCTCTTCCTATCCTAACTGTTAGTAATTGAGCCTGG
Source organism: Protopterus annectens (assembly GCF_019279795.1). NCBI lineage: Eukaryota > Metazoa > Chordata > Ceratodontiformes > Protopteridae > Protopterus > Protopterus annectens. Next base: position 121,624,056 of record NC_056734.1, on the reverse strand, counting down.
TCTACCTCTAACTTCGGCATATTTAATTCTTCCATAAACATTTTGATTTGTACCTTTTCTTGACTCCCATATTTCTCTGCTTTATACAAACTTTCATAACATTTCCGAAATATTTCTAATACTTCTACAGGATCTCTTATCTTTCTTGATATAGGCTCCCTAAGCTTGCTGACACCCATTTCCACTTTCCGTTGCCTGAATTGTTGTGATAAAAGTTTTATTTTTTCCCAACAAACATCTTTATTAACTTTTCACATATTACATAGGCAATTTTACATTTATATAAATGAAAAACAAACAAAATGACACCACTTAAGTTGCAAACACTACATATCACAGACACAATTGAAACAACTGTAGTTGCAAACATTATACATCACTTATAATATATCCAGTCATTTTCAGTTAAGCATCATATGGCTCATTCAAATCCCGAATACAAAAAAGAGGCCAGCACCAAAGTGTTAAGGCATTAGATATTATTTAATTATGACAGCATCATACCGGTTTCGGCACACTTGCCTTCTTCAGTGAATACACAAGCTATGACACACAAGTGCATATATAGTAATTAAAACACAACTTCCTGTTAAGTCATTTCCTCCATTGTCATTGTAAAAAATATACTGTTTATAAATGGTCATTTAACCCTGGTGAGAATAAACCTCCTAATTTAATTATCCAGTATTTTTCTTTGGTGTTCAAAATGGAGTGCCAGCCTAATTTATTACTTTTGTCCCCCTGGAGCTTATCTATCACAGTAAAACAAAACTGGGCAGTGTGATGTATAGTACTGTGTCTATATAGTGCATTGGTTAAACATTTATTATGGATGTCGCTGTAGTGTTCAGACATCCAGATATGTAGAGGTTGGGATGTTTGCCCAATGTAGAAAGCTGAGCAGGTGCAAGTGGCTAAGTATACAACCCAGTCAGATTCACAATTCCCAAAACATTGTATGTCATAAACTTGTCCCGAATTCTTACTTGTAAATTGTTTAGATTTGTATATATATATTTTCAAAACGTGTAGTGGCCACAAGGAAATGAGCCCAAAAGTTTATCCCCTGTAATGGTTAGTTGATGACCCCTAAACTGTTCACTAACCCGTTTTTGTAATGTGCAAGATATGATCCTAATTTTTTACCTCTACTGTATGAAAATTTACACCGATTACCCAATGCCTGATTAAGATCCTCATTGGCTATTAAAATATTCCAATGTTTAGACACAACTTCCGTAATGAGATTAACATTACATTCATAAGTCGTAATAAATCTGATAGGTTCAGATTCACCCACATGAGTTTGATCCTTATATGTAAGTAATTGATTTCTATCCTGAGCTGATGCCCACAAGCTAGCAGATTGTATATCCTATTGTCTATAGCCCCTCACCTGAAACCTGTGTATTATACCTTGTAAAACTGCAAAATCTTCCTGATTAGAGCATATTCTTTTAATACGCAGGAACTGAGACTTAGGTATATTACTTATGGTATGGTGTGGGTGCAGACCAGTGGCATGTAACAGGTTGTTATATTGGGGATATTTTCTGTACAACTTGGTAGCTAGAGAACCATCATGATGTTTAAGGACAGTGACATCCAAAGAGTGAATGCAATTCATGTCACAATTCAATGTAAACTCCATACCCCATTTATTGTTGTTTAAATATTGAACAAATTCCGCCAGATATGATTCATCTGCATGCCACACCAACCAACAGTCATCAAGGTATCTTCTCCATATGTCCATCTCATTGATGTATGTGTTATGTGTGATGTCATATATCAAATGTTCCTCAAGGTACCCCATAAATATATCAGCATAGATGGGGGCAAAGGATGCCCCCATCGCTGTGCCCTTAGTTTGCCAATAACATTCTCCGTTGAAGTAGAAAATGTTTTTAGACAATACATGTTTGGCCATACAAAGTAATAAAGTGTTGAAACTGGCCGAATAAAGACTGGTCCTCTCCAACCAGTATTGGATGCCAATAATCCTGCCCAATGGGGAATGTTAGTGTAGAGTGCCTTGATGTCCAGTGTGCAGAGTAACCATGTTGGTTCAAGTTGAATTTCTGATATGATCCTAAGGAATTCAGTAGTGTCATGGATGCGTGCTCTCACATGCTTTAATAAAGATTTGAGATGGTGTGTCAAAAAATCAGAGAGTGGTTCTGTCAAAGACCCTATGCCAGACACAGTGGGTTAGCCTAGAGGTTTATCCAGGCATTTGTGTATTTTTGGCAACAGGTATAGAATTTGTTTTTGTGGATCATTCACAGTGAGTTGATGTAACATAGATTCTGGAATAATGCCTTCATCAACTGCCAATTTCAAAAATGAATCTATCTCCTTTTTGAAATTAAACGTGGGATCAATGGGCAAATGCATGCAGTGTTGAGGGTTGGACAAATGCCCATTTCCCTCAGCCAGATAATAATCTGTGTCCATAATAACAACAGCCCCGCCCTTGTCCGCAGGAGTGATTACAATGTTGGCATTATTCTTAAGTTCAGTAAGAGCTTGTTGTTCTCCTATAGTGAGACTATGATGTGACATGCTGGAATGACACAACCTAAAGTGAAGATCTTTGAGAACAGCCTGCTGAAAAACACCAACATATTTATTCATGGGAGGCACAAATCCTGATTTTACAAACTTGAATTCTGTGGATCTTTGAGAAGAGTCTCTGGAACCCAAAAAACATTTTAAGGTTTAACCTGCGACAGAAATCTAAAACATCATTCACCATGATATTTTCATCAATGAAGAAGCCGGGGACATAATTAAGACCTTTATTAAGCAGTTTCTTTTGTTCATCTTTTAACACAACAGAGGAAATATTGTGGATGTTATAATCATAATCTATTGAGTCAACAACGTTTGTAAGAGTCCCTCTATTGCGCTTGCATTTGTGTTTCCTCCCACCCCTATGCCTGTTAGTTCTAAAGGGTGGTCAGTGTTTCATGGTTTCTTAGGTGTTGGTGAGGCCTGTGTGTTGAGATTATCTATGTCAGTGGCTAACGACTCATCCCCAGAAGCACTACTTGGCTGAGTGGTCATCATTTTTAAGACAGATCTAGGTCTTTTCCTCCTAATATATGTAGTAGTGAGATTCCCCTATCAGAAAATTTTGCATTCCTTTTATGTTCAAAGGGCTTACCCCTTAAATAATCAGAGGTAACCCTATTTTTTCAAAGGCCAGTAGATCTTTGGTCAATTTGTTGAGGCAAGTAGTATAAACAGATTGCCCCTCATATTTTTTCAAATCATCACAAAGTAGCCTGACTTCTCCAACATTTTCATCGATCATACGTTCATAATAGTTGGCTAAAATTTTAAAAAAAGATAAAGAAGTCTTCTGTTGTGCTTCACACCAATCCCTTGTTAGTGGATCATCTAACTTGCCAACCAAAGGCTGTATTTTCCCCCTCATCCCCCTAGGGGTGATATTTTTATTAAGATAAGCCTTAAATAACTTAAGGTGCCAGACATTAGTACGTAGGGTTTTCATACCTTTACCTAAATTCTGAAACAGTTGATTGCAGCCATCAACTGGATCCCTATTATCAATAACCAAATTATTTTCATCCTGACCAGATGGTCCAAACACCCTAATGTTATTCTTGATGGCATAAAGGCCATGTAGAATTGAATCCAGATCCATGACAATAAGCTTCACAATCACTAATATCACTAGTATGTATTCCTGCAATAATGCCCAAAGTCTGTGCACCTTAAGATCCAAAAGGATAAATTGTGGTTCAAAATCCAGTCTCAGGTATGTACAGCAGATATACTACACCAACAAGGGATAGGATAATCCAAAACTACAATGATCCTTGAGAATGTCAGGGAAAACTGACCAAATAAATAAATCAACGTAGCAAAAGCTACCAAAAATTACCTGATATATAAGACTTTAGACCAATGATCTATAAGCTAGAATCCCACAATGATGAAATAATAAATGAGTGTAGTGGGGAATAGTCCCAACAAGGCCCCCAAAATGATACAAAACCTTAGTATTCAGACTAGGCATTAACTGGTCTAAATAATATAATCCCAAACATCAGATATACTCAAATGCCGATTGCTTAACATAGAAATGTAACCTTAGTCAAAAATAAAAAACAAAAAGCAAACCCTGTGGCATGAATTATTACAAATTGTGAGCTGACACACATATCCTTCTGCACATGTAAAAACTAAACCTTGGTTATAAATATTACAAATAAATAAATATATAAATATTACAATCTAATATGCATACATGCAAGTGACATCTCAAAAAAACATGTAATCCAAAGTCCCAAGGGAGTAATTTACAAAATTAGTGTCCAAAAATTCAAAAAGAATTGACCAAAAAGTCCTAATGAGACAGATCATTAGTTATGATTTGTCCAACATATCTATTGTTGTTGAAACAATAAATATACACAAAACCTGCCCAAATCCACAAACCAAAGTTTACATCACCATTAATTCCCATTTTCAAATAAAGAAAATTGTTACCAAGTCCACAAGGCACTATAAAAGTGTGATATAGTCCAAAAGATCCAGTAAGGGTCAAAACAATGGAATCCGAAACAAAAAAAACCCCTATGAGATCCGAAAGGCTCGTTAGAGCAAAGTGTGTCCACCATAATCCAAAAATCTTCATTGTTATACAAAATGATTCCACCAATAGTCAGTACTGTAGCAATGTTCCAATATCAAAGCCAGGCCGATGTACGAGACCAGATTCCAAGCATAAACTAGATACTGTAGTGATTTATGTCTCTGAAAAGAAATGAAACTTCACCAATAATGACACAGCCAGCCCGATGTATGAGGCCTAATTCAGAACATAAAACTGTAGTGAGTTATGTCCCAAAAAGGTATGTAATTACACCAACAGTTAATATAGTAGCAATGTTCCAATCTCTCAGCCAGCCCAATATACAAAAACCTGATACCAAACCAAATCAGTATCCGGTATTAAGTTGTGTTGCAAAAACACATAGCTGTTAAATAAAGAACATAATGACCCTGTGGTGATTTATGTTCCTAACAAGAAAAGTAGCTTTCCCAATAGTGACAATGTTCCAAGCACGCAGCCAGCCCGATGTACGAAGCCTAATTCTGGGCATGAAATTGTAATAAGCTATGTCTCAAAATGACACGTAACTTCACCAACAGTTAATGTAGTAGGAATGTTCCCATCTCGCAGTCAGCCCAGTATACGAGAGCCCGATTCCAAACCAAAACTAGTATCCAGTATTAGGTTGTGTCCAAAAACACATAGCTATCAATTAAAGAACATAGCGACCTTTACCATCGAAGTTAACTGTATTGACAGATCCACCATGACACAAAATGTTACTTGAGCCAAAATAGGAGAATGTTTCCCTGAATAAAGTTCAAAAATGATTGTTGGTGTGGAAAATGTAGCAATCTTAGATAAAAAATATGACAGCCATCATCACTAGTAAAGCGGACCACTCTGTAGCATCCATCAGAGAGTTTCTCGAACATAGGATTCCCAACTGTAAAGAATATACCATAACCAAAGTCCATAACTTCAAAAGAAGGCCTTCCCAAGAATAGTAAGCTGTGTGTAACCCAGCGAAAGACACAGCTAATGCCAAGGGCATTAAGGGCAACTAAGGGCACAGCAATCAGGGCATCCTTTGCCCCCATCTATGCTGATATATTTATGGGGTACCTTGAGGAACATCTGATATATGACATCACACATAACATATACATCAATGAGATGGACATATGGAGAAGGTACCTTGATGACTGTTGGTTGGTGTGGCGTGCAGAAGAATCATATCTGGCGGAATTTGTTCAATATTTAAATGACAATAAATGAGGTATGGAATTTACATTGAATTGTGACATGCATTGCATTAACATTTTGGATGTCACTGTCCTTAAACAACCGGATGGTTCTCTAGCTACCAAGGTGTATAGAAAATGTCCCCAATATAACAACCTGTTACTTGCCACTAGTCTGCACCCACACCATACCATAAGTAATATACCTAAGTCTCAGTTCCGGTGTATTAAAAGAATATGCTCTAATCAGGAAGATTTTGCAATTTCACAACAAGATATGATACACAGGTTTCAGGTGAGGGGCTATAGACAACAGGATATACAATCTGCTAGCTGGTGGGCATCAGCTCAGGATAGAAATCAAGATTTTGCAATTTCACAACAAGATATGATACACTGGTTTCAGGTGAGGGGCTATAGACAACAGGATATACAGTCTGCTAGCTGGTGGGCATCAGCTCAGGATAGAAATCAAGATTTTGCAATTTCACAAGATATGATACACAGGTTTCAGGTGAGGGGCTATAGACAACAGGATATACAATCTGCTAGCTGGTGGGCATCAGCTCAGGATAGAAATCAATTACTTACATATACGGATCGAACTCATGGGTGATTCTGAATCTAAGAGATTTATTATGACTTATGGACGTAATGTTAATCTCATTAGGGAAGTTGTGTCTAAACATTGGAATATTTTAATGGCCAATGAGGATCTTAATCAGGCATTGGGTAATCTGTGTCAATTTTCATACAGTAGAGGTAAGACATTGGAATCATATCTTGCACATTACAAAAAGCGGGTTAGTGGACAGTTTAGGGGTCATCAACTAACCATTACAGGGGATAAACTTTTGGGCTCATTTCCTTGTGACCACTGCACGTTTTGCAAATATATATGCAAATCTAAACAATTTACAAGTAAGAATTCGGGACAAGTTTATGACCTACAATATTTTGGGAATTGTGGATCTGACTGGGTTGTATACTTAGCCACTTGCACCTGCTCAGCTTTCTACGTTGGGCAAACATCCCGACCTCTACATATCCGAATGTCTGAACACTACAGCGACATCCATAATAAACGTTTAACCAATGCCCTATATAGACACAGTACTATACATCACACTGCCCAATTTCGTTTTACTGTGATAGATAAGATCCAGGGGGACAAAAGTAATAAATTAGGCTGGCACTCCATTTTGAACACCAAAGAAAAATACTGGATAATTAAATTAGGAGGTTTATTCTCACCAGGGTTAAATGACCATTTATAAACAGTATATTTTTTACAATGACAATGGAGGAAATGACTTAACAGGAAGTTGTGTTTTAATTACTATATATGCACTTGTGTGTCATAGCTTGTGTATTCACTGAAGAAGGCAAGTGTGCCAAAACCGGTAAGATGCTATGATAATTAAATAATATCTAATGCCTTAACACTTTGGTGTTGGCCTCTTTGTTTGTATTCAGGTTGTTTTGGCCATTTGCACCTGCCGTACTTGTGAAGGGATTTGTCTTCCTCATTCAAATCCTGACTCTTAAACCTCATTCCTTCTTTGGATATATTGTCCCCACAATTCCAATTTTTCCTATGTAGTTTGCTCCTTCCCTTTTCTAAAGAACCCAGTTCCAATTGTTTTATCTGTGTTACTATATTCACTACTTCTAGTACAGTTGGTTTAGACCTTGATTTGCATTTTCTAGTAATTGCTTTTTTGACAGCCACCATAATTAGACTCAGCAAGGCTTTACTATTTCTAGACAATTTTTGACTGCATTGTTATGCATTCTTCAGCATTGTAGCTATTTTTTTCATTCATTCATTCATTCATTCATTCATTCATTCATTCATTCATTCATTCTTATTCCTAATCAGTTTCTTTATGTTTTACAAATGCAATATTTTTCCTAATGCCAGCTAGGATGAGAAACACATCATGTTTTTCTTGTTCTTTCTGATTTACTTATTTCATATACAGATTTGCTGCATCTGTGATGGTAGGATAATATTCCCAGTGTTCCTGTCTATTACCGTTATGCCTTTTTGCTACACAATTCCCAAGTTACCTGTCTTTTTTCCAAAGTGAAGAACACTCTTTTTATTGCCTCAGTTCTCCACTTAATTTGACGGTCAGCCCCAATGGTTTATGATGGCTTGGTACCAAATGCATGTTTGCATTCAGACTTGATAGTTTTCCCACTTTCACAACATGACAGAAGAAGGTATATGATGGCTATTGCTCAAGTAGGTTCAATAAGCCACTGTCTGAGGCCTTCAACTTTGCATTAAGAATAATCTTGCTCTTTGGTGCTGTCTGCATATCTGCTACCATCTGGCATATTTAAGTATCCCTTCAATAATGTCTTCCCTCCATTACTATTATAAGCAGGGCATAGGTCATATGTTAAATTTTCTCCCTTGTGAGGAATCTGTCTGTATACTGCCCCATTTCATATTTTTGTTATTTCCAGCTTCCAGTATGAATCACGGTACTTCTTTTCATTAGTGACTTGCTTGTTGTTTTTTCCTGGATTCCTTCTTTTACACATAGGGTTCCATCTCCTCTGATATCCCCCCGATTTCTCTGGTGGAATATGTACCTGACTACACATTGGGTTCCATCACCTCTGACATCCCTCATAATTTTTGGTGGAATATATACCTCATTACACATTGGGTTCCATCACCTCTAATATCCCCCCATTTCTCCGGTGGAATATGCACCTCACTACGTATTGGGTTACATCCCCTCTGATATCCCCCCTATTTTTCTGGTAGAATATCTGCTGCAGTACAGGCTTCCAACTCCTTTTATATCACCCTCTACTTCTCAGGTAGAATATGCACCTCACTACACATTGTGTTCCATCTCCTCTGATATCCCCCCAATTTCTACTGTGTTATATGTACCCCTCTATACACTGGGCTTCATCTCATCTGATATTCCCCCTGTTTCTATGGCGGAATATGTACCTCACTACACACTGGGTTCTATCTACTCTAATATCCCCCGTATTTCTCCAGTGGAATATGTACCTCACGAAACATTGGGTTCCATCTCTTCTAATATCTTCTATAGTTCTTTAGTAGAATATCTACTTCACTTCATAGTGGGTTCCATTTGGTTTGATATCCTCCTATGTCCCTGGTGGAATATGTACCTCACTACACATTGGGTTCCGTATATTTTGATATCCTCCCTGTTTCTATAGTGGAATATGTAGATCACCATACACTGGGTTCCACCTATTTTGATATCCCCCATTTCTCCTGTGGAATATATACCTCACTACACACTGGGTTCCATCTCCTCTGATAGCCCCCCTATTTCTCCGGTGGAATGTGCTCCTCACTATACATTGGGTTCCATCTCCTCTGATATCCCCCCTATTTCTCTGGTGGAATATATAACTCACTACATATTGAGTTCCATTTCTTCTGATATCCCCCCTATTTCTCTGGTGGAATATGTTCCTCACTACACATTGGCTTTCATCTCCTCTGATATCCCTCCTTTTTCTTTGATGGAATGTGTACCTCACTACACATTGGCTTCCATCTCCTCAGATGTCCCCCACTCATTTATCTGGTGAAATACTGTATATACCTCACTACACATTAGATTTCATCTCCTTTGATGTCTCTCCATTTCTCTGTTGGAATATGCACATTACTACACATTAGGTTCCATTGCCTCTGAAGTATCCTCTATTTCTCCAGTGGAATATGTACCTCACTATGTATTGGGTTCTATCTCCTCTGATATTCCCCTAGTTCTCTGGTGGAATATGTACCTCAGTACACAATGGGTTCCATCTCCTTTGATATCCCCCTTTTTATCTGGTGGAATATGTACCTCACTACACATAGGGTTCCATCTCCTCTGATATACCCCATTTTTCATGTCTCATGTTGAATATGTACCTCACTACACATTGGGTTCCATTTCCTTTGATATCCTTCTATGTCTACAGTGAAATATCTACTTCAGAACACATTGGGTTTCATCCCATCTGATATTCCACTATTTATCTGGTGGAATATGTACCTCACTACACACTGGGTTTCATCTTTTTTGATATCACCCCCTATTTCTTCTGTGGAATATGTACTTCCCTACACAGTGAGTTCAATCTCCTCTGATAAACCCCACGATTTCTCTGGTGGAATAGATAACTCACTACACAATGGGTATAATTTCTTCTGATATCACCCTATTTCTCTAGTGGAATATGTACCTCACTACACATTGGCTTCCATCTGCCCTAATGCCCCTCACCCATTTCTCTAGTTGAATATACACCTCACTACACATTGCGTTCCATTTGATTTATGGATATGCAGCAAGTTCATTAAGTTTGGGTCTTGGATTGTTCTGTAGGCCAGACATAAGTCTCCCCTAAGAAGTCTATACAATACAGAATATAGTGACAGGGACTTTATTCGGTCTGTGTAAGGCACATGCTGGAACCCCTTCATCTTCTTTGTTAGAAACCTTTGAGGTCTCTCTAATTGCTGCAGGTGCTTAGTACGGTACATGCTGAATGGGGCAAAATATTCAATTATGGGCTGGAAAAGTGCAGAGTATAGAGGGTTATAACTTCTTTTGCTCTCAGGGCAATGCCTTTACTAATCAAGTGTGCTATGCAGAAAGCTTTCCTTACTACAGCAAATTCATGGTGGTTGAAGTTAAGGTCACAGTCATCTTGTGATCCCAGGTCCCTTACTATTTCATGGGTATTTAGGGTATTATTCTTGATTTGACAGTGTGAAGGGACATTGTGCTGAAGGGAATGATGATGCATTTCTTCTCATTCAATTTGAGACTGTGACTAATACAACAGTCGTTGGTCTGCAATGAGACCCTCCTGGAGTATACTGACATCATTTGGAGATACAGTGATTGCACCTAGTTTGCAGTCTTCAGCAAATGTGGTCACCCACAAACACTTAGTTTTGACCTGAACTTCTGACAAGTATATACCAAACAGTAGGGGGCCCAACACTGACCACTGTGGCACCCCACTGGTAACAGGTCTGCTGGATGATGTGGAGTCACCCACTCTGATAGTGTGTGTATGGTTTGTGAGCCAGTTGGCAACTCATCTTACAACGAAGGGGTTTACATTCAGTTTGCTAAGTTTATCGGTAATGCCTGAATGTGGGATTGTGTCAAAATTCTTTGGCAAGTCAAGGTATGCTGTGTGCACAGATTTGCTCTCATCAATGGCCTTGGTCACACTTTCAAATAAATCCACCAGATTTAACAAGCAGGATCTACCTTTCACAAAGCCAAATTCAGTAGGATCCAGGGTCTGGAGGTCACCTATGTCTTTATTTATGAGGTCCATAATGATGCATTCCATGGCCACACAGCTGAGGCTAGTCAGGCTTATGGACCTCTAATTCCCTGAGTCTGTTGCTAGGCCACCTTTGTGGAGGGGAATAACTGTAGTTGTTCTCCATTCCACAGGAACAAAGCCTGTGGTTAGGCTATAATTGAAAAGGGTACTTAGCGGTGATGCTAGTTCATGTTTTAGCCTGTTTAGAAGACAGCCTTGATGTCGTCTGTTCCAACAGAGGCTGTGTTTTTTGCCTTGGATAGGGCTTTAAGGACCTGTTCTTCAGATATGTAGGGTGGTGGGGGGTTGGGGGAAGGTTTTTTGTAAGTTAGGAGGGGATAATTTTCACCAAACCTATCTGCTAGCATGCTTGCCATCTCTGTGGGGTCAGTGTGTGTGTGTGATACTGTTGGCCACTAGTTCTGCACATGCTTAGGCCCTGCTCTTTACATCACATACATAGTTGTAAAAGGCTTTATGGTTATTCTTGGCTGAATTTGCAAAGTTTGTCTCAAATGAGCCCTTGGAGGATTTGACAAGTTGTCTTATTTATCTGTTGAGGCTGAGGAGGGTGCTTTTCCATTGTTGGGTCCTTGCTTTTGCCTCCAGGGGTGTCATACAACTAAACTTTTCAGTGTGCACAAAATCTCTTACTGACAGAAAAGTCTGCAGTTATGCTCTACCAGAAAAAAAAAATAGTGACATGACACATTTAACTGATTTTTACATTTGAAATGAAAGAAAAACTACATTTGTGAAAAGAAAAAAAAAGGCTTCTTTACTGATTGGGCACTTCAGAAAAGTGAAAGTTTCTAGAATGACCTTAAAGAAAATGTATAATTCTTCCAAAAATAACTAAAAAATGTTGCCTTTGTTTAGTTGTTACACAGGAACTGATATGATTCACTGAATGGTGATCTCCCGAAGCCACTTTAATTGAATCCAAGACTGCAATTTCCTTCATTCAGAAACACTAAAACTACCACACATCGCATACATACACACAGAACACATGTAACAACTAACACAAACATCCTCACTGACACCTCTCATTCAGACAGAACACAATAATTGATACTTAAGTAAAGAACTCAGAATTTAAGCTCTTTGGTGATGAGACTTATCAATATGAGGCAAATGCAGTTACAGCATAGAATTCTATGCACATCTAAATGTATAAATCCTCTTTTAAATACACTATTGGTAAATAAATTCTCCATATAATTTTAATCGACTCTAATGGCAATATATATGCATTGCCTGCTGCGGCTGATCAGAGAGTTCACAATTTTCAAGTTCACTTTCCCTAAGTAATGTAAGCATATTGCTTATAAAGTTGCTGCCCTGAAACGTCAGGTTAACAAGCTATTTTACAGACAATTTCCTCATAAAACATTGCCCTCATACAATGTTATACAGCATAAATAAAACATCAATCCAGTATATAGATTTTAATAGAAATCAGCATGTTCAAATAACAAAATGAATTATTAATGTATTTCTTTGTCTTTCTCTCCAAGCATTGTTTTTATTCTCTAGCCGAGATCTTTTTCCTCATACCCCAATTGCTGTCTCTTCTCTTTAGGAGTTATTCTAATAAATTATTTCATGTTGCTCTGAGCAACAGATTAAAGTAGAAATGTTATCTATGAAATTGTACCGTACAGCAGATCCTAAACTGTTTCAGTAGATTGTTACATAGCACCTTACAGCCAAAAGTATGTCAGGAAGCCATTCCAAATAGCTCTTTCTTTGAATTAATCACACCAGTCTGGTAATAAACTTGCACAAAGACAAACTGCTAACAGCAAGTTTGTATGCTGACCCTTAGACAATCAAATGTCTATACTATGATGCCAGTTTTTAATTTATTTTTTGCAAGAATTTGGGAATCATATTGGTAAACATAGTTGCATAAATCAGCATGCAAGGACTACATATGTCGATGTAAAGAAACCTGCTTTTGGTTCCTCTGGCAACCAACCGATGCATACGAAAACCGTGTATATTTATAACATGCCTGATGTGAAATTAACAGATCTCCTATTACCTCAAGCATAATACACTGGGGAACACAAAGCTGATTGCCATTTTCCATGTTTGCTGATGTGATTTCTAAGAATGCATCTAAGGATACATTTCCTTTTGGAGATTTTTCGCTTCTTCGAGTTGGTGCGACCATAGAGTTAAGATATATATATATATATATATATATATATATATATATATATATATATATATATATATAGTTAGTTAGTAGTTTTTGGCATATTGGTTCCTCAGTGTTTGATGTTCAAAGTTCCACACTGTGACTAGGAAATTGAAAAGTTTCATTCCTTATATATTAGTATCCTCTCCTTCCATGGAAAGGAAGCCCAGCCCTTCAGGGAATTTGCAACATGGTGGATCTATCTTTGCATTTGTGATTAAATTGCTGAATAGTTCCACTCTCTACATATAGGTGCCTTTTTCTTCACTGGAACAGAAACCCTGTCCTGCACAAACATTGCAACACAGTGGATCTACCAGTGTATCAGTAAATAAACTACTGAATATTTCCACTCCCAAAATATAGGTGTCCATTTTTTGATGAAATGGAGACCAAGTCCTACAACAACATTGCAGAATGGTGAACCCACCACTATATTAGTGACTAAACTGTTGAATGTGTGTTCACTACCCTGCAGTGTGTTTATTTGCTGTATTTATGCATTACAGTTTAGCAAATGAAGCAGCTCAGTGTATTGTTGTGGACTTGTTTGAGTGAGCTATATTTATTCCTTTACATTTTCTCTTGTACATAACTTGAGCAGTTTCCCATAGCAGCTTGCAGATGCCTTTAGTAATGTAACTGATGTTACAGGGTAGCCTACCTTCTTCTGGTTATACAATGTTATAGTCTCAATGTTGCCTCCACTGACTCTAATAATTTGAGTCTGTATAGTTATCTACTGACACAATTGCTGGTAGCACCTGGTTTCCCTTTCTGAATAACCCATTCCCTTTTTTTTTCTTCCATACATTCTGCACTACAATCTGCAAGGCCAGAGGACTGATTCTCATTTTACTGCATATGCACAAGCTGATTGAATTGTGCTATTCGCCCATTGGCTGCTTGCTTCACTCCGTTCCCACTTCCATCTTCTTCCACCTCCCACCTCACCAAATCTATATATAACATACCTACCCAAGCCTTACATCACATTGCATACTATACCAAACATATACTAACATCACAGAAATACCACAATTTAACAACCCTATAACATATCCTTTCTGATCAAATTCTAAATTGTCATACTTCACATCCTGATACCATCATTCAATGCAACATAGTAATTCAAACATTGTAATACAGTTTTCAGCACCTCTTAAGATTCCATCAGCACACTCACTACATATATAAACTCACAGGACACTGTTTAGTTTCATCTGAGCATACACCACAGTAATCTCCTACATACAATCCCACACATTTGCAAAAACCCAACCTTTCATTCCTTATTACTACCTCTACATAAACTTCAGTGGGTTTGTATTTCCAGCTAAGAGTAAAAATCTTGCTTCTCAAGATGACAGACTAACTAGGACTAATGAATGACTTCCACAATAATATAACAATCCTCTCAAAGCTATAGATTAGCTAAAAGTCCATCTACTTCTTCCACTATAAACTGCTTACTTACAGGTCCTTATAAACAGCTCTGAAATAAAACACACACACACACACACACACACACACACACACTCACACACACACACACACACACACATGCACACGCACACACACACACACACACACACACACACACACACACACACACACACACACACACACACACACACACACACACACACTCTGGCTTACCAATTTAATACCATGACAATTTACTACAATACTACACCCCTCAATACAAAAAAACAAGCAAAAACTAAACTGACTTCTACAGATATTACTACTGAATTTTACGCTCCCCATAAACTATCCATTAATATAACACTACATCTATTTCTCTCACAAGTACTATACACTATATTCCACAACAAAAGTAAGTACATCTAAATAATTCAACAGCAAATAACATGCACCACGAGCCTTTATAAAACTTGACAAGATCTGGCAACTTGGCTGAATCCTTCAACATATCTGAGAGCAGGATGTTAATAGCTTAAAATGCAACACATAACTGTACAGTTAAATAATCTCACTCACTTAACTACTTGCTTCACCCCTTTAGTTTTCAGTAAGTCAATTGTTAAAATGCAAACTGTTTTTATACTGCAGTTGTTTGTTAAGATCATTAACTTAACTATTGGTAGTCATAGTTTCTTGTTCTGATATGCTGGCCTTAAGTAGGTCTGCATCAGCTAAATGAAGCCTTTGAAAGGGTAATGCAACAAAATTATCTTCCACACCATTATGTATATCCCTGAGATATCCCTGAAGTCTTTTTCTAAATTTCTTTTTTGTTTCTCTTATGTAATGCAAACTGCAGGAATATCATAATAAAAAGCTTACAGATACAGTATCACAATTAATCCTTCTTTTACTTTCAGAGCTCATCTTTTAATAAAATTTAATTGATGTCGATATTTGCAGACACTGCAGTATCCACATGCAAAAGTACCCAAAGCCTGTAGAGTCAATAAACACATTACATCTAAATGTCTTTTAAAAATGCTGTGGACCAGTATATCATTTAGGTTATATCCTCTTCAAAGGAAATTGTAGCTTATTACATAAACAAGCACAAAAATCATCTTGTGGTAGAATCTCTCAATGGGTCAGGGGCATACCTCTCAACCTGGAAACATCAAAAATCTGGACAAGGCCCATGAAAAATAGGTACAAATCTGTACACTGATTAAAATCTAATTTGCATACATAATTACTTAACTCCACTCACTCCAATGGAATTGTGAGATGCCAAATTTTAAATGCAAACTGAAGAACAGACAACCAAAATATGGCACCAGAGTCCCCTTGCAGCCATTCCAATGTCCCATTACTTGGCTGTTTCACCCCTTTTACCATAAACACTAATGTGTGCGTACTGCTTTACTTCTACAGTAATTGGATTTTATTTTTACATTTTAAAGCACAACAATGCACAAACACTAATAGACATCTGCTAAACAAAGCAATATTGTCTCACAATGAAAATAGACTTGGCATTAAAACTTCTCTGCCTTTGAAACTGACATTTATTGAAACAGCACTGAAACTCACACCACATCCACAGAAAATGCATCTGGCCAGTGCTGGATAAAGATTACCTTTGGGCTGTTTTCAAATCATTGGCCCCTTGCACATAAAACAAGAAGCATACATGTGTTATGTTCTTTGATACACCTTCCTGACTTTATTAAATTATATTCCTTGTATAATACAGGACACTTGTTAGACAGAGCGCATTTTAAATTTATTGTTTGAACATTTTTTCAGTGGGCTGTACTGTAGGCAATGAAACAAAATGCATGAACCAATAATGACAAAACTGTCCAATTCAGAACATTTCCATCATAAAAGTCTACTTCCACACCCACATTATAAATAGAATGACAGTTGTGTAAGCCATAGGCATCTTGCACAGCTTCTCGCACTTATTTTCAATTTCATTTTTTTGGGGGGGATCAAAAGGTCAAAAACATTACTTGTATAATTTTGGAAAGTTGCTAGTATAAAATGTTGTGTTACCACCATGGATTTCACTGGCAAGTCTTGAACCCAGGACCCTAAGCACTACAGTCAGTGCAACATACCACTATGCCTAATCAGCAGTTTCCTGAAAAATAGGAAGACTGAAAATTAATGGTTATCATTTAGTGAATTCATTTCTCACTTCTCACCATAGCTCTCAACTACTAAGCACAAAAACCTGGACAAAGCTAATAATGGGGGAATACAAATTCAGTTCTCACTTCTCACTATAGCTCTCAACCTCTTAGCACAAAAAACCTGGACAAACAAAGCTAATAATGGGGAATACAAATTCAGCTCTCAACCTCTTAGCACAAAAAACCTGGAGAAACAAACCAATAATGGAGGAATACAAATTCAGTTCTCACTTCTCACCATAGCTCTCAACTCTTAGCACAAAAAACCTGGACAAAGCTCGCAAGTGGTGGTGGCTAGGGACTTTAGGCTCTTCTTACCATGTACAAACAAATTTGTTCCAAACATATATGTAGACCTATGCAGACACATTTATTTTAGATAGTACAGAAAAAAAAGTGCAATTTATCTGTGAAACAACTTAGCACAGCTGCAGACTGCATCAACATTACAGGAAACTGATTCAGTCAGTTGTATAATACAGCAGTATATCATTTATGTGCATGTAATACAGGCATGACTACTGTAAAATTTCTTTTAGCCGTCATTTTTTGCTGTCAGCTATATTTGCCTCCCCCTACTTTGCTGTCAAGTGCTATTCTGAAGCTTGTTTTATGACTGCCAAGTTGTTCAGTGATTTAACCATCAATCCATCCATCTATCCATCCACCATTTTCAGTAGCCTTATTATCCATTTCAGGGTTACCCAGCATGAAGTTGAAACAAATTCTGTATAAGTCAAACATATAGTGCACACACACCTAAATGCAGTTTGCACATCACTATTTGACCTGCCTACACATTTTTGAACATAATAGGAAAGCAGACACCCTAGCAAACACTTATGGGAGCACAGGTTGACAAACACACTCTATATTGGTGGTACCAAAATAAGAAGTCAAACCATTGCACCTATTGCTGTAAGTTAGTAATTTTAAAATGTCCGCTACATTTGATATTTCAGTCATTTAGTTGCCCACTTTAAATACTGTTCATGTCTATGAAACTACAGCCCTCATAGTTCAACAAATAAAGTTTCAGAAGTACTTTCTTCCTACTTTGGGACCATTTTTTATTTTTATTTTTAGGTACCCATACTACATATCATGTTGCATTAATTCAAATATGCTAAAAGCAACTGCATTTTATTTCTAAACAGCTGTACAAATTTAAATAATTTGATAACAGCTATAAAATGGGAGGTAAAGGATCACAGACGTGACTACCAAGATTCAAAAATTTAAGTGCAGACTATTTTTGAAAGTTTATGTTGAAACAAATACATTCAACTTTGTCACAGCTCAGTAATATCATAGGGTAAGAATAAAGATGGGGAATAATTTTGGACAGGATCTGAGCATAAAATCTTATTAGACATTTCATATAAACATCAGCATGTGCATTCTGCAGGAGCAAATATGATTGGGTGTATATAAAACATGGAGGGGTATGACAAAGTTTTAACCATTTAATAAATGCAAACAGAGTATAAAGTGTAGTATAGTTCATCTGAGGATATGCTTGGTATCACATGATAATGAAGGAAAGAAAAGGACACAGGAAAGGTTAATGGGAAACACTTCTTCACAGAAAAAGTGTTTGTTTGCTGCATGAGACATACTATGGCTAAGCATGCACAGTTTGTGAGTAGAAGAATACACAGTACAAGTAGAAGAGAACCAAAGAATAATAAAGAAATCATAAAAACAGCTACGATTATATGGAGATAGTGAATCTGATCATATTTCAAGTTTCTGCATTCTGCATTCAAGAATCATACACATACTTACTACCTGTAGTACTGTAATGTAGAGACGACTAACATGTATCAGCAAACTCAGTTAAACAGAAGCATCACTTGAACAGGGTACAGAATGAAATCTGGGTAGTTAGTTCTAAGAAAATAATTGCAAACAGGAATTTATTAGTGCCAAATATGGGACTGTAATGCTGTAGAATAGAAAGACATTTGTAAAGTAAGAAGAAAAGTCCTATGTATTTGCAAGCTACACACACACACACACACACACACACACACACACACACACACACACACGCACATGCACACGCACACACACGCGCACACACACGCACACACACACACACACACACACACACACACACACACACACACACACACACACACACACACACACACATTCCCTTCTCTGGAACTTTCCTTACTTGCATGGAGTCTTCATTCTTTCTGGCCGTACCTGCTGTAGGTCTGATTCCAGTTCCTCGAACATAATCTGTTCATTGCCGTTCCCACCCGCATTTGAGCAGCCAGGCCCAGCCAGAAATGCGTGAGCTCCTTGAGCTCAATTCTGACTGGCTGGTAGCCCTGACAGAGCTGATATCATCTCTCACATGATGACGTCAGGTCAAACAGCGTGAAAATTAAAAAAACAAAAGAAAAAAATCAGAAATGAACGGGTGCCATTCGGGAATCATGGCACCCCTTCACTTGAACCCCAACACTCTGTAAAAATAGAGTAATTCAACATGGTTGGGAGGTATGGTCAGGGGTGAATGTGAAATTGGGGTTTGCAGTGTATCTTCCTGCCTTTGTGGTAGCTCAGCCATGTCCACCACAGTTTCCCCTTTAGACCCCACTTCTATGTAGTAATGTCCACAGCCTCCACCAGGAATTGTCACAGGGGATGTCCATGAGTCCACCCACCCTCCCCCAGGATTGGCTAACCTATCCTCCCTGACATTCTATCAGTCATATGAGGAGCTAATCGAATCTGGGTTGGCTGGGCCGCAGTCAGCACTTATCCCTCTATGCCACAGGAGTGACGAATACTACTTACATTAATTACATTGTATTACATAGTAATAATGATATCTTTGTGTAATACATGTACAAAATTTCTGGTTTTATTGCAGTGTCTGTGTGGAGTCTGCATGTCCTCCCCGCGGTCGAGTGGGTGTTCGAAAGACATGTGTTGAATGGGCGTTTGCCTTCGTTGAAGGTTGGGTGCCAGGCTGGCAACTCGACACCATAAAAAAAACAAAAAACAATTGCCAATCATTAGTGGACCGGAGTTCCGCTGTGGTGACCCCTAACCAGGAAAAGCTGAAAGACATACAACATTGCAGTGTTTACTTTTATTTCTTTGGATAGCTGAGAAAGTATTGTTTTTTGTGCGCAAATCGTATTTGTACTTGAGCGTTTTCTCCATGGGCCTTCTCTGGAAAGGAACTATACCCATACAGACTATCCCCAGTAAACAAATGAAAATACTAACTAACTAAAAAATAGACATATTCTGTATCAGCCCATTTAATGTCAAAAATATTTGGTTTTAATAATACTGCACTGTTGTGCCTTGTTGCTTTGGCGCTGTTACTCACTACTGGCATTATTTAATTTAATACTACAGTGTTGTACTCAAACTAGGCATATAAAAACACATTTACTTATTGTCACAGTTACTAAATGCACTTTTTTGATCATTGATGTTGCAATTCTGATTGCTACTGATTACTACAGTGTTATGGTATTTAAAGTTACTGCTTTCCAATGCCACACTTGGGAGTACAATGTTACCTTTGTGACATACTGTTCTTATTTGACTGACTGCTAAACTGTTATTGTACTTGGCGTTACTCATTTACATTATTTGTAGCTATTACAGTCACTGCATCTGGATCTATTGAGTTGAACTACCTGTTGCTCAGTGTTTTTAATGGCTAGGTAGAAACAACATTAGCATATTGGGTGAAGCTATTTGGTTAAATTTCCACTGTTACCGATTTCCTTCCACCTACCATCCATTCACAACCCCTTTTTCCCATTTTTGCACATGTGGGTCAGGGTGTCACTTCAACAGTGACAGTCACCTAGAACCAAGGTTTACAGTTACACCACTGGGTGGCTAGCCCTGCCACGGTAGTTTATCCACACTCGCATGTGCAGTCACACCTATGGCCAATTTAGAGTGTCCAATCCACCTACTGTATGGCTTTGGAATGTGGGAGGAAACCAGAGCACTCAGATAAAACCCACATGAACAAAGGCAGGACATACAGACTCCACACAGAAGGCACCCCAGCTAAGAATAGAACCAGGGAACCTTTTGCTGTGAGATGACAATGCTATTCTTTTTTGCACTTGCAGCTACTACAGTTGTCATAGCTTGTTCTTTTGTCCTTTGCTATATCCTAATTTAGCACCCTTCTCTAGCCCATTATCTTCTGTCTTATGCCAAAAGTAAGTTATGAACCTATCTGATGCCTCTTCATCCGCCCTGGATGATATGAAATCTCAGTCAGCTGCTTCACCTTCTGTAGCCAACTTAACAGTATAAGGTATTTTGAGGCAGTGTAGAAACTGCCTAATGCTTACTAAAAACTCTTTATTGCTACCCCACAATGATTAAATATGTGAAAGATGTGATAACTTAAATTAGATGCTACCTTCTCACCTCAGAACACATTTGCTAAGCACAATGCATATACACACACACAACACAGAGCTTCCTCTAATCCAACGTACACTACTGTTATTACCAGAACACCACCTAAACCTCCCAGGCTAAATACTAAGAAACCTCAGACATTAGTACACACAACAACATACCCACCTTAACTCTTCACACCCACACCTAGGATGCATACCTCTAAGACTCACAAGGGTGCAGACTGCAAGCCTTTATGGCCCACTGAGACAGCATAAAATCATGGTAATGTTTTAGTAGTAGGTGATTGTATTGTAAGGCATATGGATGCAAATAGGGTGACAATTAGCTGTCTTTTAGAAGCTATGATTCTAGGAAGAAACAAGGGCTCTAAGATACCTCCATCCTGTAATATGATTATGACCTGATAGTGGTCTATGTGGGGGTGAATAACTTTAGACAGTCTACCTAGGGTGATGTGCAAAAGGATATGATTGAGTTTGTTATGCATGTGTCTGAGGTAGGAAAGACACTGGTCTTGAGTGGTATTTTGCCATCATTCAGAATGATGCTGAGATTCAGTGACAAGATGATTGGCTTTAATAATTCGTTATGTAGTTGGTGTCTTTCTAGAGGGAGCCAGTAAGTGTCAGCTTAAGATAAGATGGCTGACAAGCATTCCTGCTTTGCCAGGGATGGTTTGCACCTCTCACCAAGGCTTTCACATGCTGGCTAAAGCCTTTGCTGCCCTCATATTACCTTCAGTAGGAATATTCCATGTGATGGACATTCCAAACTAGTAGATTCTAATTTGGAGCACATTAATGTGGCTCTGGTCAATGCTAGGAGTCTTAACAAAAATCCGGAACTTGAGAGTCTACTGTCTGCAACTTAAATACATTTACATATATGTAGTTGCAGAAACATGGTTTCAGAGCAAAGAAAGCATTCCCACTATCCTGGTTCTAATTCCTATCATGTCTTCAGAACAAGTGGCAATTGTGGGAGAGGATAAGTATTTGTCAAGGATATCATCAGCTCACAACAGATTTCTTGGGACCCTACATTTGAACTCTTAGAAGTCCAAATCATCATAAGCAGGACTAATTACTATTTTATATCTAACTGTAGATCTCCCTCTATGTCCCCTTCAGAGCATAATAGTTATCTTAACACACTAGCTGAAATTGCCATTAAACCCAAGACCTTTCTACTGGGGGACTTCAACTATCCATCAATAACCAGCTGACCTACACTGCCAATGGTCGATATGCCCAGCACTTCCTTGTAAATGCTAACTCTCTTTCACAAATAGTTAACCATCCTACTAGGAATCCTAGTATCCTGGACATAGTCCTCACAAATGTGGCCACATCTTGCACAGCTCCATATGTATCATCATGCCTTGTTAAATCAGACTATAATTTAGTGACCTTTTCCTTTCAAACTGTTGGTACTTCCCCTGTAAATAGCTCTGTGTTTAGGGACTTCTCAAAAACAAACTTTCTTCAGTTACTTGATGACTGATATAAATTCTGCTGCAATCCTCCTTTGTAGGATCCCATTACTAAAGCTGCTACCTATGCCTCTGATTTCTACTTTTGCATAAATAGTTGTATTGATAAGAAAATCCCTATCTACAACAAATATAATTAAAAAATAAAAACAAACTCGTGGTGGAATACCTTTATAAATTATAGAGAGCGAAACTACTTAATGCATATAAGAGGTCTCAGTCTACCTATGTTAACAACAAATTTAAACAAACTAACAAATAGCTTAAGGGAACCATTAGGAATCTCAAAGCTGAGTATGAACTTATAACCACTAAAACCAAAACTAACTGCAAATATTTCTTTAACTACATCAAGAAATTAACAACTAACATGCAATAATGTTCAGAAATAGTCCGCAATAATACTACACTCTCTGACCCATAGGAAAAAGCTAGTATCCTAGCTGACAAATTTAGTGCAGTTTTCACTCCATCCACAATTACAGCTATTTCACATATTCCACAATCCTAGCCACCTCATTTTATTACTATGGAACAAGTTCTATCACCACTCTTAAAAACTTAGAATACTTAATCAGTGGGCCCTAACAACATATCAGGATGCCTAATTATCCGTGCCAAATATGATCTTTCTGAACCCCTACTTAACCTCTTGAATCTAAGCCTGTCCAATGGTTACATTCATAAAGGCTTGAAAATAGGCACTGTAATGCCATTACACAAGGGTGGTCCAACCACTAAGTCTGGTAACTATAGACCCATTAGTCTCATTAGCCTCTTACATAAAGCTAAGGAGCACATTATGTCAGAGTTATGTGGACATTGAAAATCTCTTAAAACTGGACCCTCATCAATTTGGCTTTATCAAAGGAAGGTTCTGCCTCTTTAACCTCATTAGTTTATTTGAAAATGTAACTGAGGCAGTGGGTAGTGGATAGGCAGTGCATGCAGCATATTGACCTGGCTAAAGTCTTTGACAGAATTCCCTATGCAGGCATTATTGATAGATTTGTAAATCTGAACATGTCTTTATATTGTACGATGGATGGCTAACTGGTTGCATGACACAACCCATGTGCTTAGAGTCACAGGTACCACTTCTGAAAGCAAACAAAGTAGCCAGTGGTGTACCACAGGGCTCAGTTTCAGGCCTTCTGATATTTCTCAT
The DNA here is from genome assembly GCF_019279795.1 of Protopterus annectens. Classification (NCBI taxonomy): domain Eukaryota; kingdom Metazoa; phylum Chordata; order Ceratodontiformes; family Protopteridae; genus Protopterus; species Protopterus annectens. The sequence continues at coordinate 121,599,949 of NC_056734.1, read as the reverse complement.
ATATTTTTGAGACCTTCTGGGCAGGAATTAGTTAAGTAAGTTTGCTTAGTGTTGTTATTTGATCTTCAAATAATTTACAATTGCACCAACAGTGATTCGGTCATGTTAACAACTGGTGCAAGGGCAATGGTCTCAAATGAAATGCAAAAAAAATGTTACATTATATATTTTAGTAAAAAAAAAAAACAGTTTCACTTACCATATAGGAGCTACACCCCTCAAATCAGACATTATTATAAGGGATCTAGGCATTCTTGTTGATAATTCCTTATCATTTGACCATCGTGCCTCCATAGTGGTTCTAAAAGCCTTTTATCTCCAATGGATCCCCAAAATTCTTAATTCCCATCTACTCATATCTTGTCAGACCATTGCTAAATATAATGCACCTTTTGGCATGTATTTGTCTAAACATATTATACAACTTTAGAGACCTCAGAAATTCATAACTGAAAATATCAGTAGCTTAAAAAATCTTAGTTATTGGGCAAGACCGGCAACCCTTTTTCAGTACTCAGGCTCTTATAGCCTCCTCTGTGAGATCTATGTCTAGCCTTTCGAGGCATGAAAGGTCCAAATCTTTTTGATCTCTTATTCCTACACAGAACTAAAGGTACCTCAGATACTTGGCAAAAGGAACTAAACCTTCATCAGCAGATAAAAAAGACATGGTGGTGGGATAGAATCATATCCAGACATATCCTTCACCTCTGAAATCATTCCCCTATACATCAAGAAGCATAGTACCATGGTCTATGTTGTCTTGCCCTCCTTTAAGCTACAGGTAACTTTTGAATAGGTTATTTTGGCTAGGCTTCAAATGTTCTGCAGACTGACTGCCTGGCACTTACCTATGAACCTAAAAGAGCAAATCAGACTGAGTTTCTGAATCTGAGCAAATTACTGCTGTAGCAAAAATGAAAGGGTACCAAGGGTGTAAAATACTTTTCTACCTGCCTAACAAGGGTTGATTTTTTACAGTTAAATATACAAAAACTTATTTTCCGTTATAGAGAAAAATACTCTGATCTACATCAGTAAGATAAACCTTTACAGACAACCTGCAAAGATATCAAATATTCAGCTGAAATTTTGAAATGTGAATCTGCTTAATAGGTTCATAGGTTCATAGGATAATACTAGGCCATTGGACTGGAGACCCTTATAAGCCTAGCCAAGAATTTTACCCATGTTCCCTCAGAGTCACGACCTCTTTCCCATGGCTAGCAGGGACACAGGTGGGATCCCAAGAGTGAATTTTCTGTTTCCCATCCAGTCATCCAGGTTCCTCTTAAAGAGGGCTAGAGAGGTACTCTGCTTGACATGGAGAGGGAGTCTATTCCACAGATGGAGGAGTCTTTGGGACACAAATCTATCCCGTCAACAAGTTCTATTAATATTACAGACCAGGTTAAGGCCTTGCATGTGGGTTGTGTGAGTGGAGTTTGTCTTATGGATATGCAACAACTCCATCAAGTCTGGAACTGAAATGGCCTTGTATGTCAGACACAGGTCACCTATGAGCAGTCTGTATGAGACTGAGTAGAGGGACAGGGCTTTTATCCTATCTGTATAGGATAGGTGTTTGAGACCCTGGATTTTCCTGGTCAGGACCTCTGTGGTCTCTCCAACTGCTGCATATGCTTGGCAAGGTATATGCTGAAGGGGGCATTGTACTCGATAATGGGTCTGATAAGGGAGGAGTACAGGTATGTTATGACCACCTTGTTCTTGGATGCAATACCCTTATTTATGAGGTGGGCCATGTAGAAAGCCATACAACTGAGGCAATGTGGTGGTCAAAAGTCAGGTTGCTATCAACCTGGGTGCCCAAGTCCCTCACAACTGATTGTATGCTTAGCACATTGTTATTAATGTGATAATTAGTGGGGATGACGTTTTCCCCAAAGGGAATAATGATGCATTTCTTGGCATTCAGTTTGAGGTCATGCTTCTGGCACCAGTCATTAGTTTGGGTAAGGCCATCTTGGAGGATGTTCACATCACTAGGGGAATTTAGGACAGTGCCCAGCTTGCAGCCATCTGCAAACTTGGTCAGCCACAGAACACTGGTTTTGGCTTGCACCTCAGAAAAGTATATGCCAAACAGTAGAGGCCTCAAGACCAATCTTTGGAGTACACCGCTCGTTATGGGTAATAATAATAATAATAACAATAATAAATGTGCATATATATATATATATATATATATATATATATATATATATATAGGATCCATCATGTTCGAAGTTTTACTACTTCGAACCCCACCTCACTGAGTCCACTTGTTCGAAGTAGTGAAACTTCCAACATTGACTTCAGCAGTCACACTACAGCGTGGAATGGGAATATTCTCTTTTCCCCACTGTAGTGCGATCTTGGAGTTGATATATTTAAGTAGGGGGGCACAGCCCCCCACATGGGGGTGTAGGGGGGCTTGCCCCCCTGCAAAAAGATGTTTTAGTGGTTTTTTTGGGGTAGCCCGGGGAACTAGACCAGCGAAAGTGTACTTTCGTTTAAGTGGACTTTCGCTGAAGTGTAGAGTCTACTGCTTTATTTCAAAGAAGTGTATTTTTGATGTAGAGCAATAGACCCATATATATATATATATATATATATATATATATATATATCTGTAGTACATATACACACATATGCTTGTGTGCATAATGCAGAGACAGCAGATATTGATTACATTTAAATCTGAATGTTAGTCTAAGCATGATCTCCTCTAGACATCAAAATGTCATTATAAGAGATACAGTGCCCAAGCTTTGTAATACTATGTAGCTATACCTTTTTCAAAGATTCATAATTAGGCATAAACACAAATTAATTGAATAAGATTTTTATCAGAATTTCCAGCACTCAGCATTTTCTTAGATATGCTATATCACCTACAACTTTTTTAGGTAAATATATGAAATTTTCAGTAGTGCATATTTAATATTTTATAGTCGTTTGCTAAGTGAAATGCAGCTATCAGGTTGCTGGCATCCCAAATGAAGCCCCCAGATATAATACATCTGGTGTGATGCTGTTTGCTGTGCATTCATCAGTGCATGCATATTTTCTTTTTAGGGCTGTTATCTCTTTTTTTTTTCCAAAAACATTTTTATTAAATTTTGTTAATAAACATGGACATAAAGTATTAAAAATAAACAATATAAAACATAATAACTATTTACACTATATACAAACATCCATGATAAACATTTGTTTTATCCAAGAAAGGTAATCAATATTTATCTAACAATCTCTCCAATTTTTGGCAAGCTAGTCCTTTGTGTGTTACATTTGATGATCTCTAATAAATAGGTTGCATTTCTTTTTTACATACCGATTTTGCTATTGAAATAAATTCAGTAAACATAAGATCTTGCTTATTTTTCCAGTTCAATGTAATTATTTTTCGAGCAATAGCTAGAATTAATCAAAGAATAGGTAAGTGATGTCTAGGAATTACACTTGGGGTAGAGACATTGAATAATATCAAAGAGTTAGTAATTTGACAGTTATCAGACCACAGGGCTTTTGTAAAATATCTAAAATCACTCCAGTATTGTGTGAGAGTTCTACATTCGATGAACATATGAACCAAGTTGGCTTCAAGAATATCACCACACCTCCAGCATTTTCTTTTATTACTCTTGCTTATAAGATCAATTCTGTGTGGAGTGTAAAAGCTTCTATCAATACATCTCCAGCTATATAGTCTCCAATATAAAGATGATGAAGTGTTTTTTATTGAATTTAATAACTGTTTCTTATTGTCGTTAGATAAAAGTTCACCATTAATCTTTATGGAGTAATTCCAAAAAGCTTGGTCAAAAGTAATCAAGTTTTCTCATAGGATTTTATATACATGTGATATGCTTAATTTATGTTCAATGTTCATCAAACTACACCATATGAATAGTTGTATCAATCTTGGTATACTATCAGTTTACAGATTTATTGACACTCCCACTTTATTTTCAACAAACTGCCTTAAAGATTGAATACAGAGCCAATTATCTTGACAGACATTATATCTGACTAAGAGAAAGTTCATTGGTTGGATGTTTTTATTGTCTATAAACTGGTGCCAAAACTTTAGATTATTCTCTTTAAGATTCTACATCTTATTGATATTGAAGGTATCTAGGCAATCTGGTGTATAAGCTATGGGAAATGTAATGAAAAAGGTGTTCTTTAAACTATAATTGTTGTTGATTATATTTTTGAAAATACAAAATATTTGGTTTATACCATGTGAGAAGTGGCTAAATTTCTTATTATATAAGCAATATTCACGGAGTATACAAAACTATTTTGTTAATTCCAAAGGTTTCCTTAAACTGGGTTTCTGAGTTCTCAGAGGAAGTTATATGTATTTCATGTAGTTGTTTCCAGCTAGAAGTGTATATGGATGAAATCCAGTGTAGTATTATATTAATAATAACAGATTTGGAATATAATTCTATGCTGGGAAAGGCAATCCCATTACTGTCCCAGGCTCTAACATGCCATTTATAGGCTATTCTTGGTTTCTTTGGGAACCATAGAAAAGTTAGTAATAGGGAATCTATTTGTTTAAAGAATTTCTTAGGAGGAGGTAAAATCAATGATTGTATGTAAAATAAAATCTTGGGCAAAATAATCATTTTTATTAATGTAAGTCTGTCTTCCATGGTGAAAAACATTTTGTTCCACTTTTTAGTCAAGTCACTGATTATAGCTACCAGTTTAGTGAAGTTAAATTTAATAGTCTCATTCCATTTATTTTTAATACTTATTCCTAGATAATCTATCTTATCATTTTCCCAGTTGAATGTATTGTATTTTTGCAAATTGCAATTTATTTTCTTATTGATTAAAAGTGTTTTGGTTTTATTTTGATTAAAATTGAGCCCTGAGATTTTTCCAAATAGAGTTATGGCATTCATGATATGTTGTAAAGTGCCTTCTATGTCACTGGATGTTAGTACAATATCGTCAGCAAAAAGCTGAACTTTTGGACAGTATCTCTCATTAACTTGAAATCCTTTAATATTTGGGTTATTTCTAATAAATGAAGCAAAAGGTTCCACTGATAAAGCGAAACATAATGGGGATAGAGGGCAACCTTGTCTAGTTCCCTTATGAATTACTACTAGGGATGATAGACATGAACCAATCTTAACAAATGCTTTAGAATCACTATAAATATTTAATATCAGTTTAGTGAAATCTGAAGTAAAGTTAAATTCTTTAAAGATTTTTTTGTAAGTATGACCAACTAAGGGAATCATACGCCTTATCAATACCCAGACTAATAATAGTTAATTGTTTCTTAGTTTTGTTTACAATGTCTATTAGAAATAGTAACTTAATATTGTCATGCACTTTTCTATGCAAGATAAAGCCAGTTTGATCAAAGTGTATTAGATTGGGTAATATATTCTTTAGTCTTTTGGCCAGGATAGACATGAACATTTTATAATCGATATTTAACAATGATATGGGTCTATAGGATGCACATAGTTGGGGGTCTTTACCTTGTTTCAGAATGGGGGAAATTATTGAGTACTTCCACGAGGTAAGGAAAATTAAGTCTTGTTTAACCATGGAGAATGTGTTTAATAATAACTGTATTGTGTGCTCTGGAAGAATTTTATATATTTCTGGGAATATTCCATCTAACCTGGGGCTTTATTATCCTTCAGATTTTTAACTTTTTCTTTCACCTCTGCTAAGGTTATTTGTTTATTTAGGGGACTATTTTGTTTTTTTGATAGTTTATTCTTGATATTTTCTTGTAGAAATTTATCTATTACATCATCTGAATCTAGTGGTGATTGCATGTCATTGATTGACCGATAATGATTTCTAAAGGCTTCTACTATACCTCCTAAATCAGTTGTTCATTTTACTGTGTTATTATTCTTGTATTTAATTTCATTAATGTGATTTTGTTTACTGATTTGTTTGGATCTGATAGCTAGTTTATGTAAATGTCTGGGTTTACTGAATAGGACTATAGTTTAATCTTTTCTAAGCTTACAGCAACCTTATGATTCAATATTTCTAAATATTTGTGGTTTAGCTTAGAAATTTCAGTAAGTACTGCTTTATCATTTGATTTTAATTTTAGTTTCAACTTATCTATTTTGGCTTGTAAATCAGAAAGTTCCTTGTCCCATTCCTTTCTCCTTTGAAAATACCAAGCTTTAACTCCACTAAAGATGTGAACTTTTAATGCATTCCAGACTATGATATCTGTTACTTCACCATTATTGTTATTTTCCACAAATTAATGTATTTCTTTTAAAAAACACTCCTTAAAACCTTTTAACTTAGTAACATAGGCTGTGATGCTTTGAAAAATTATCATACCATTTTTTTTCACAGTCAACCTGAACAAAAAGGCATTGTGGTCAGAGAGTGGACATGACTGTATTGTAACATCACTTATTTTACAGTAAAGAGTGTTAGACACAAAAATCTTATCAGTATTAGTTTGTGTGCCGAATCAGAAAGAATAATTAGTGTATTGAAGTGAATTTCAAACTCTTAAGTTATGTATGTCTCTAAAATTCATTGAGGCTATAAAACTGTTTACCTTTATAGCTTGTGTCATTAGTTTAACCTTACTATTTTTAGAGGTGTCTTCATCTGATAACAAGCAATTGAAATCTCCCGCCAGAATAATTTCTCCCTTTGCATGTAAAGTAATGAGATCCAAGTATTTCTTCACATATTTAGTTCCTAGACCAGGAATCCAATATGAGTTTACCAGTGTGAAGCATTTCTTATTAGCTTCTAGCACTACTAAGCTTAACATTCTGTCTTTATCTGAAAAGGTGTTTAAAATTTTAGGTAGTGTATATGTATTATTCCATAGTATAAGAGTACCTCTCCTTTTGGCTCTAAAGCAGGAATCCATGAGAACTGTAAAATCATTAAATTATAATTTTTGCAAATCTTTCTCCAGCAAGTGGGTTTCCTGCAGGAAGATTATCTGAGCTCTGTGCATTTTAATGAATCTAATTAAACCAGCTCTTTTGACATTGTCATTTAAGCCATTAATATTTAATGATAAGCATTTATATATCATCATTTGTTAAAGTTATATTTAGAGCATCAATAATACCTTCCAAGTATAATGACTTGAAGTAATTCATGAAGTTATGTATCATGGATAAGTCAAAATCTTTAGAAACAAATTCTGACACAAATAACTAAGAAAACATACACACATGGAACCTAAAGTTCCTGGTTAGTTAATAAATTAACTAAACCACCCTTTAACACCATCTCACACACCAAAAACATACATAAATAGCTTCTGCTTTAAATGTAGTATATACAAACAGTAAAGCATTTCTAAGGTAACTCAAACAAATATGAATATAAAAAGTCCATCAGGCAATCACAGTGGATTTGTATGTAATATTGTGTAAACCACTACTAAGTACTGGAAAATAAGGAGTCAGTTTCACCAATTAACCTAGTTGCTTTATTGGCATAAGCTTGTAATACCTATATACTTTATACCTGTATTACAGTCTGCTGTGTTTATAACTATAGCAATACAGTAGTTATACCAGTTTACTTATTTCCCATTCTTCCCTTCCCTTTTTATACCTTTATATGTTCAAGTAGACTGGTAGTCATGAATGGAAAGAAGAAAGGGAAGAAAAAAGGGGGGACCATATGTTGGTCTATTAATACAAATTGAAAAGAATAGAGTGACCTAGAACATGTTAACAATCCATTCCTACAGTGCATGTGATAATACAAAGATTTGAATAATAGTACCATAACTATCATTGCAACTGAGTCAGATCATATTGCTTTAAATCTACATCAATGAGAATACCTAATATAGATTAAAGTTGCTTAATCATGAAAGCAGCAGAAGGAGAAGGAGACTCAATCCTATATATATATATATATATATATATATCTTTGCATTCACAATATTAAAGAAATTGGTTATTTAAGTAGTCAAATATTACTATATTATCAATTAGGGCATGCTATCAAAGCAAAGAATGCTATCCTATCAGACTTCAGTGTTTCAAAGCAACAGACATACAGTAGCATTAAAATGCAATTTTCCTCACTAGACTAGTAAAATAATTGCTCCATTAAAGTCCTAGCTTCTTACAAATACATAGTTAAAGTGATTCCATACCTTTAGATGCATAAAAGATGAAAAAAACAACCAAAAAAGAAAAAAAAACAGTTACTTTTTCTTCTAGTTTCATTTTCAGCTTTACTTCCTGGTTTCTGAGTCATGCATGAGTTCAAAGGTCATGTGATGTCATCGCTCACTCTATTTTTGCTTCCAGCTTCTCTAGCTTGCTGCTAATGCTCTGTAGATGCTCGTGAACATGAAAAAACAGTCACAGAGGCTTAGAAAAGGCATTTTTGGTGGGGATTTCAAACATCTAAGTTTTCTAAATTCTACAGAAACATAAAAAGTGCACGAGCAGCCTCCAAAAAAACATGAACAGCCCTTCTCTAAAAATGTTGGGAAAGTAAGATTTTCCCCATAAATCAGTAATTTACACCCTTAAACTAAATTAGGTTAAGAAGTAAAATTAGAGCATTTAGTTAATGTAAAGCACTGAATGTTGATATATTACACTAGGAAATGCAGATTTTAAGTAAAGACATATATATTAATCATGATATGAACATCTTTCAAAAATGTCAAGAGGAAACAAAACTATCTTAACTAAAGCATCTTCTAAGGACACTTTTGTTGTGGGGATTCCATGCAGTGTAATCATAATAGACTAAACAGTAAACTCAAAAGTGTTACCCCACCACTAACACACATGAATGCTTTACTATGGAAATCATGAATTAATAGTAAGATAGCATGACTTTTGTATCCCAAATGAATAGATAATGAAGTTAACTGTGCCCCGGTTATAGTAAACATATGGTATGAAAGAAAGAGAAAAAAAAAACAAATATATATATATACACACATATGTACGTACAAACACACACACACATATATATATATATATATATATATATATATATATATATATATATATATATATATATATATATACACACACACACATATATATACATATACACCCATATACACACACACACACACACACACACACACACACACACACACACGCACACACACACACATATATATATATATATATATATATATATATATATATATATATACACATACATACTATTACATACACACATACATACATACATGCATACATACATAGATATATGCCTATGCAAAATAAAGACCTTTCTTTGTATATGTATTCCAATAAAATATTATTTATTTTATTTATGTAAAATAAAGACACTTTACCTTTGCTTTGTGTATATATTCCAATAAAACATTAAAGAGTTCTGCAAGAAAGTATTTAGTATTATTTGATAACAATCCTATTTGTCTTTTAATTTTTTATTTGCACTTTTTTTGACAGTCCAAGTGTTCTTAGTTGCATGTCTTTTCAGACTCTGTGTAGACCATTCCATGTCCTCTATATCAGTTATATTTTTTTCTTATGAATAAAATCCAAAGCCTCTGACAAAGAGCTAAAGATCTTCTCACCTTCTGGTAAAAAATATTTTATCCAGGAGGGAAAGACAATTTGTGCTTTGATGTTAACTTTTTTAACAGATTTTTATCAAGGGAACACATTCTTTCCTTCTAGATATGACAGAAGAAGTATATTCATTGTCAAAATGAACAAGTTTGTCCTTTATCTTGATGGGAGTATTATTCCACGCAGAATTCAGAACCAAATCCTTATCTTGGGGGGGACAAAAATCTAACAATGATGGATCTGGGGTTAGGAGAAACTGTTGTTGAAGCAGGTTTTGCTAGAGACCGGTGATCCCTCTCTATACCGAAGGAAAGGGCTTCAGTAAGATTTAGTGCTGTTGGAAGCCAGTTATTAAGAAAGTGCATCATATCATTTCCCTCTTCCTTTTCTGGAAAGATTCGAATGTTGTTTCTCTGTGACCTCTTTCTAGGTCTTCCAGCTTGGTTAGTTTTGTATTCTGTTTCAAAAGAAACTCATTTTGACTTTCACATTCCATCATTCTGCCATCCGTATCTGTTACATATTCCTCGATAGAAGCAATTTGTACAGAATGCTTTTTAGCCATTTCACTAAGAATGTCCAGCTGCTTACTACAGTCTTGTTTAATAGTAGGCAGGATTCACGAAGCCTCCGTGTAAGAGTTATAACTCATACACGGAGGCTGCAGTTAAACGGAGTGATGTCAGCATGCTCTGCATATTAATGAGAGCATGCTGAATCACACTGAAGGCCATCATGGTCCATGTAAGACAGTAGGGGGCGTGTCCGTAGGCCAAGCCCTGTAAGCGGACACGCCCCCAGAAGAGGAAAAGTACCCAAAGGAAACACCCACGACAGAGTCCACGGAAATGTGAATAAACAGAACACAACACATGCCCCCACAGACTATGAACATAAAAGAAATATAAATGAACATGTTATAATATTTTTTTAAACTGTAAAGATGTTTAATCATTTGAGCGGGCGTGCCCGTAGCGCAGCTACAGTTAGCAGTCAGTGGGAAAGCAGATAAGAACTAAATATGCAAAATAAACCAGGAAGCAATAGCGTAGCGGTAGAGATGCTGGCTGCAGAGCAGGCATTCATGGTTCGAGCCCCCACAACACCAATTTTTTTTTTGCAAAATAAGCAGGAAACAAGTCCCTGACAAATATGTAGACATAAAACCACAACTTATGTAAAATGTAATGAAATAGCCCATTTATATTGAAGAAATGTGAGGTAACAAAAGAATAAAAAATGCCAGATGTGCCCATAGATGAGCTACAGTTTAACAGGGTGAGTGCATGTGCCCGTAGATGAGCAGTGGTTTAACTGGTGCAAAATGAGTGCCCGTAGCTGAGCAGTGGTTTAACATGCTAAATCTATGTGCCCCTAACTGAGCTGAGCGTAATATGCGTGCCGATAGCCAAATGAGACTTAAAGCAGTGTACCCCGTTTGCGCGGAGCTGCGCACCGCGCAAACAAGCTAACTGACGGGCAACATTGAGCAAGCTGTATCAAAACTGCCTTTACACAGATACACCCCTCAGCATGTCTAGACAGTCATGAAAAATAAAAAGCAGTGGCCAGGTTCGAACCCAGGATACTATATACCATAGTCAAGGTACAGAACCACTAAGCCATGACAGCAGTACCTAGAAATGCAATAATAGCTAATATATAGGAATGAATACAAACTACAGCATGACAATGCAGGTTTACTGAAGTTGATACAATTCCAAAATGGCCAATCATAGATATGTGCGGGAAAAACGGACTATATAAGCCCCATAGGCGGGAATACACAGCATAAACAATTGTAGAACAGACCTGCAGGCAGAATGTCAGGAGTAGGTGAGGGTAGTCGCTTTCGAGCACAGAGGTGGGGTGTTGAGGAGTCCAGGTACATGGCCTGGCTCCTAGTCCACAATCATGAGGCCCAACTCATGCAGGGCCAGGTCCTCTGGGGAGCATACAGGGCTGAGGCGTGGGACCAGTTGGCTCATGATCTCACCAGTGCCACAGGGATTCCAAGGACTGGTGAGCAGGTCCGTCACCACCATGCAGACCTGAAGAGATGCAAGCAGGACCAACTGAACCTTTGGATCCAGGAGGCCCGGCAAACACCCAACGCCCACTACTGAGTAAGTAACATTTAGTTATCTATGTAAAAATTAAACTAGCTGATATTATGGAGATGTGTATTCCAATATTACTTCATTTATATTACAGCTGCAGGTGTCCGTTCTGCGAACCGCAGAGCCTATGGCGATAGGCTGGTGTGGTTGCACCACCAGGCAGGTCAGTAATCCACTACCAGTAACTGTAAAGAAATATAAAAGTATGACAGTCAGCAAAAGAGTGCAGTGTAGTCAGTAAGGAATAAAATCTGCAAGTAACAGTGTGAAAGTGTATGCAAGTATTGCTTGATTACAAGAGTTCCCAGCCTGTAAGTGTAAACTAAACATGAAACTGTCCAACATATATTCTGAAATAAAAATGCCCTGCCTGTAAGAAAATAGTACACAACCTGCAGCAGGCTGAAAAGTATAGCTGCAGAAGATTATGAAATCACATGTGTGAAATATATCCCTGTGGAAATACTGAAACATGACAGAAGTGAGACTGCTGGAAAGGATTGTAATAACTACTGTTAAAACATATCAATAAAGCCTAGAAGTACCATCCTGAATAGTAAAATGAAAGCAAGTGAGAGAGTGTGAGAAAGTGTCATGAATCCAGCAATACAGTAGTAATAACCCCTGAATAAAGTATACTGCAGTCAAGACAGAATGAAATGCATGTGAGACTCAAAACCAAACAGCAAAATCTGTTCAAAGTGTTGCTGCATGTGGAATGTGTATCCCAAAATCTGGATATGTTGCTCTCAGTCTGAAATACGCAGATAGGATGATTGTCTGATATACCAAACATCCACACTTGTCTACAGCTATATAAAGCAAAAGTAGCAAGATGATGTAGCTGAACAAAGCTAGATATGAATGTGTATGAAGAACACTAAAATGTATATTGATGTTGCAGTAACAGTCCTATCAGCAAGGTGAAATAGTTATCATATAGGACACTGTAGTTAGAACAGTAGTGTGTATATAACTGTAGCTATTAGAAATGTACAGCATATGTATTGTTATTCGAAGGTGTTAATATTACTTTCTTTACCCCACCCTATAACCACATATAACCCATTCCACGTGAAAATGGTATGTGCAATCACAATTAACACCCCGGGACGTTTGTCCTGTTGGATCATATATATTTGCATGTCTGTTGATGCATCTGCCCTGTTCATACATCCACACCTGATGGCCTGTTGCCATCAATTAACCCTGCATGTTGTTGGACTGTGTATTTCTGTTCAAATTATGCATGTGTTATGCACGCTGTTCAGTGGTGTGAATATCTGGGTGTTTGGTTAATGGGAATACTAATGCATGCTGTTACAACTAACTGTGAATGGTATTATATGTCACTAACCCAAATTGTCATGACATAATGCAAAACATAGTACGACAGGGAAGGCGGGTTCCAGCGGACCCACCTCTCCCACCTCAGCTGGCGAGTGCACCTGGCACTAGTGCCGAGTCCGGACCCTCCTCCGGTGGTCCTGTGCCACCTGCGGGTGGAAGCGCTGCAGGATGGGGCTCGCCCCTCTCTGCAAGTGTGGCCGGAGGAGATCCACCACTCACCCTCCGTAGCGTCCGGACTGTGGTGCATAGGGAGATTCGGGACTCTGTCCTTGAGCCCCTACGCCAGCTTGAGGCACGGGTGGCGCAACTAACGGGCATGCCTGTTTCCCCGCCTACACAGCCCCCAGCACAGCCCCATCCTGGGCAGTGAAGGAACAGTGGCAACTGCCTATGGGTGGGGATATCAGTTCCACTGTTGCCATCTGTGGGCTCATGGGCTCTGGATATCCAAACCTCCATCCCCGTCAATTGTGTAACCCCCCCACACGTGTCATACACCGCCCCTGTATGCGTCTTGTTTGTCTTGTCTGTTTACCTACCCAACCTACCTCCCCAGCTGGACCGACTTCCTTCACCTGACATACCACTCTTACCTGAAAAAAAAAAAAAAAAAGGGCACTCTGTACCCACAAAAAAATTATGCCCTATACATAGCTGCCCATTCCGCACACATGTCCACTGGACATGGAACCTATCAATTACAATTGGCTGTACAACAAGTATTATTGTTGTCCTGACACCTCTTTCAGGGGTGGAAGGTTTCAAATATCACACCAAATTACATACATATGCACAGCTGTTGCTGATGAAGAAATGGGCAGCTATGGGCCTTACCTACATCCCTCCTGCACATCCCAAGCTTGTTTCCCTACTGTCTTACCCTCTTTGTGACCCCTTTTTCACCACTTTCCTGTCTCCCCATTTTCTTTTCTTTCAAAGAAAATAGCGCGGGTGTGCGCTGAGCTAACCGCCAGTGTGCATGCGTGAGCTCCGCGCAAACCAGCGCTAGCCTGGTTACAACTGCTTAAAAGTGCCTTAGTCACTGTGATTGACAGGTCCTGTACTCAGTTCAAAAGAAAAATAAACTCCCACTGTCAGTCCCGAACGCAGGACCTTGGAAACACTAGTCTGTACAACCTATCACTAAGCCATGACTCTTATACAAAAACATTGTGCTAAAATAAATATAACCTGTAAAAGTAGGGATGAATGTAAAGGGAATATAGGATGTGTAGTACACAAAGCATGTCATTTAAAATAAATGTCAAAACTACTGGATTTCCATAATAGTAGTGTGTGAAAAGAAACAGCCATGCTAGTTGGCAGCCTGTAGATAATAAGGTCAGTTAAAGTACATAGATATATGTATGCATATGTACATATATATATATATATATATATATATATATATATATATATATATATATATATATATATATATATATATATATATATATATATATAGTTGTAGGAGTCAATGTGCATACACACTTGCTACAGGGAACATGAAAGAGGAATGGAGAATTGTGAATATACAACACAGCCTGAAGCATGAGAGAGATACTAACCTTTACAGTCACAGAACACTGTCCACAGCATACCAGCATGGTCCCCGCCCTCACAATCTGAAAGGGCAACGCCTATCACACATACCCTTTTATAGCACTGACCTGAAATCACAGTGAGAACTGCAATCAGTACACAACTGGCTGTATGCAATTAGCAAATGCTGGCTTACAATTGGTGCAGAGGCCATCACATGGACCTATGCAGATACCTACAAAAGCATCCAGTGCTAACACTCCCCACATGCAATACATTCATTGCATTGTCTGTAAGCAGACAGAGGGAGAGCGAGAAGTGAGAGAGAGAGAGAGAGCAAAAAAAAAAAAAAAACACCAGACACTGTGACTCTCTGTAACCTGAAGCTGTCAGCACTGACAGTAGCAGCAGCAAGCAGAAGCTGTGGTAACGCAACCAGCTGCGACAAACAGAGGTAATACAAAGTAGCAGGTTAATAGTGTGCATACTGTGAACCCTCCACATGTGTCATAGGTCTGTATCCATATGTATGTCCATGTGATATGTTGTGTGGACGTAGTTCCAACAAAAGGGGATGACTATACATCACATGTCAAGCAGTCATAGGCCAGGATCCTGGTAGCATGTGTCTGTGCATTGGCCCAGCAATGGCTGTAGTGACTGCTTTGAAATGTCAGCCAGGCCCAAAAGTCAGGATCAGCCCATCCCAAAGGCACACTGGCTGGGAACAAGTGTCTGCAGGTACCTGATGTCACTGCATATGCATCCCATACTGCATAATCCCATAGCATAGCAGACCAGGCCCATTATGCATATGATGTGGTAATTCCCAGGGTCAGTCGAGGTGCCCCCTTAGTGTTGTGGGACCACTGTTGCTGTATGCCACTGTCCAGGTACATATCCTGTAGCATGGCCAAGATAAACTATCAGTGTTACATGCAGTGGTATGTCCTCTCAGAGTGCTGGTAGCACACATCCAGGGGGACCACGAGGTCACAGTGATGCTCTGTGTTCTCCTCTGCTGAGGGCGGCCCTCACCTGGACATGTGCGATGATAGGGAGGTTACATCCAGCTAGGATAAATATCTCAAAGGTGGGGGAGAAGGAGGGGGGATATGTGCACCGAACATGTCTGCAGGACTGTTGCCAATATGCGTGTGTTTGGTGAATGTTAAGTAGGTGTGGATTAACACAGAGCATATCTGAGGCATGTGGTCCATATGTGTAACATAACTGAAGAAGGCCTTGTGTTCATCCATAGTGTTTGTGTCCATTTCCCTCCCAGAGTAGGCTGTGGCTGTTGTTATGACGGACTGTAGCGTAGTACCAGTGCTGACCACAGATGCCTACCCTTAATGTGAATGTGCTCTGTCCTGCAGTAGCCTCCTGCTATTGTTATACATTCTGCCTCTGTCTGGAGTCCACCGGACAGGATGCCTAACCTTTGTGCATAGGGTCTGGGTTAGACATGTGTGTGCAAGTGTCATGCAATCCGCAGCATGTCCATGGTAAGCATTTGCAAAGGGGTCAGCAGTGTGCCTTGTGGCTTCCACTGGCCCAGTGTGCTGCATGGATACCATCCCAGTCCCAGCAAGTGAATAACTGTCTAACCACATACATATCAAAGTAGTCTACTGTGCTGGTGGTGGTGGTGGGATATGTATATCCAGGCCGAGTAACGTCTGTCCACATCACAGTAGTGGATGGTGTCCCACATACAGTACCTTGGGATGAACCCCCAAAGTGATGTTGTGCATTGCACCTGTCAGTGTGTGCTGACCGATGGGGCATGCTACTACGTTGTGTGGAATGTGGCAGGTATTGTTGCACAGGTGTTGGCTGAGCACTGATATCTGACCATGTACCTGTGTATCCACCACGACACACACACATGCAACATATGGGAGTAGTAGTATATCACTACACATGAGTATCATGTATAGTATGTGTGCCATATATTGCTGACATGGTCTGCTGATATCCTGTCTATGTTCTCTTCCAGGGAGATGGCGTGACAGTGTAACCCCGCCTACTCTGTGGCAGAAGATGAGGAGATCCACCAGAGCCTGGTGCGGGAGTATGACATCCTGTTTTCCCGCACCAGTCAGAATCAGCAGGAGAGGGCCACACTGTGGCAAGACCTTGTCCGTAGGGTAAATGATATTGGCACGCATAACAGGACATATGAGCAGGTACGACATCACTGCAGTGATTTAATCTGAGGTGTCCGGCAGCGTGCATCAGATATCCACAGGCAACAGGTTGCCACAGGAGGTGGGGTGGCCACATCCCCCTCACCAGACTGGAGGGGCTACTCCTAAGTGTTGTGGCTCCAGCCCCGGAACACCAACAGCAGTACACCTGCATTATGATGGAGGATGGTTCCACACAGCAGCATGACATGGAGCGTGCAGGTAATATGCCATATGTTCACCTGACTGTTCTGTACACTGTATCATATGCAATATCAATGGGACAGATGTGCCCACTGACATTAATCTCATAATTTCTGCAGGTCCCTCCAGGGTTACAGAGAGACAGGCCATCCATGCTGGTGAGTGTGTTTAACATAACCTATAATAGTCCTGATAATGCTAGTAACAGTAGTGTAACTCAGTAGTGCTCTGTGTGTATACTGCAGGGTGTGCATGTGTGCATGTGTGCAGGTGTGTCTGTGCCCATGTGTGCATGTGTGCAGGTGTGCCTGTGTCCATGTGTGCATGTGTGCAGGTGTGCCTGTGTCCACGTGTGCATGTGTGCATGTGTGCCTGTGTCCACGTGTGCATGTGTGCATGTGTGCCTGTGTCCACATGTGCATGTGTGCATGTGTGCATGTGTGCATGTGTGACCATGTGTGCATGTGCATGTGAACACGTGTGCATGTGTGCATGTGTCCATGTGTGCATGTGTCCACGTGTGCATGTGTGCATGTGTCCACGTGTGCATGTGTCCACGTGTGCATGTGTGCATGTGTGCCTGTGTGCATGTGTGCATGTGTGCCTGTGTGCATGTGTCCATGTGTGCATGTGTGTATAAGTGCATCACTGCTAACAATGTCTGGAGACTGTAAACTGTGTTTCCTGTCTTCATCCCACAGGTTCTGGGGCTGCTCTGGTGACCTGCAGCAGGGAACCTGAATCCTGTGCCACGGCTACTGGTAATGATGATATATGTGTAATGGTACAGGAAGGTGTGTCAGGGTCTGCCATTGGTCAGCCAATTGACAGTACACAGCTGTCAACCCCATCATTGCGCACAGTCATCCTGCCTATACATCCTTTGTCACCATTGTCCCTAGGTGATGGACAGGATACAGCGGGCATAGACCAGGGTAATGTGGTACCTGTGGCACATGCGTCCCCACACAGCAGCCATGGGCAGGGTCCTCCGATGGTACCACACAGACAGTTGCCCATGGGTTCTCGTGGGAGCATCCGTGGGCATACTGCCTCTGGCCGACGTGCCCAAAGAGGTCTGTCAACCTCAGCTATGTTTCGGACTATCATGCAGGCTCAGTCAAGTATGGAAAGGTACACCAGACAGGGTCTGAGGGAGCTCAGAGCATGTCGCACAGCCATGACAGACAGTATGCGTGACATTGCGGATGCTATCCGTAACTTCACCGATGTCATAGACAGACGTTGTGGGGACATATTACAGCAGTTCCACAACCAGATGTCCATGAGCCAGGGCAATGGTGGGCGTCTGCGGCATTGACGTGGCCGTATGCCGGCAGCGGCAGCAGCTGGCAGTCGGCGCGGACGGCAACAGGCTCGCACACGCCCCCATAGTGCCAGCAGCAGCCCCAGCAATGCTGGGTCTGTGCTGTCATTGGAACGCCCCAGGAGACCACATGCACGTAGCTCTGGACAGTCCCAACAGGGACATGTGTCCAGTCAACACACCCCCGCTTCTGATGACAGTACCCAGTCAGGCTTTGTACTGGATACAGTCCGTAGCACCCCTGCCAGGCACAGGTACCGTGTCCATGCACACAGACACTGATCTGTATGGCCTGCCAGGTGCAGTCTGTGGCTGTCCACCAACCCCTGTATATGGCAGCCATGAGGTGGAACTGTGTGCGTGCATACACACATGTGAAATGTTAACACTTATGGCAACCACATACATGCACACACTGCACCAACACTGCCCCACCCTGTACTGCTGCCCCTCACCAACACACATACACACACATGTCAATTGGTGGTATCAGTGGCTGACTCAGGCATACCTAATCCACACCCTGTGCATATGATGACACTGTGCCACCTCCTGCAATCTCCAACATCATTGCGGGAACAGGTAAACACGTTGCTGATGCACAGGGTGACTACATAGACGTGTATTAGTAGTATCATGTTGGTAACAGTACAGTGTGTTGCTATGACTGTGTGTGTACCCCAGCATGCCTGCTGTAGTAACTGTATGAATGTCCTGAATTGTTATCTGCACCCATAGTACATACCAAAGTATAACAGCTGCACATAATTGCATGCCGGTGGTAAGGTTGTCAACAGATAGCCGCATACATGGGTAGCACAGGGGGAAAGCTAATGCAAGTAGTGATATGCAATGGTGGACATGTACAGTAATGGTGTCAAGATGCCTACAACGACTATGCCATGTGTATGTTCACGCATCTAGATATGTGTGCAGTACCAATGTTGTCCAGATCACAAATAAGTATGACATAATATCGGTTCTACCATGGGCATCTGTGCTGCATATTCCTGGGTACATGTTGATAGTGCCTACATATTTGCATTGTTACTTACTGTTATTGTTATCCCTTCTTTGTTGTATAATGCAGTACTTCCAGCCCTGTGTACTGTAGCTTTGTTTGCATGCATGTTCGCCTGTGGTCCCCTGGAACACTGCTTACACCTGCAATGCAGAGTTACAGTGCTTCTGTAGACTGCTAGTGACATCTGCATAGCGTACCATATGTATGTCAACCTTACACATGACAGAACGTCACTGTCTGTCCTGTATGCATGTACGTTGCCTGTGACACATTGCACACGTCTTACCTGGCATTTACCCACGTGTGCAGTCATATATGTCAGTGCTATGAAACAGAGGCAGTCCACCCACACATACACACCTTCAGTATGTTGTTCCCCATTGGCCCTATGTGTTGGTACTCACCATGGCAATCACACTACTAGGGTGGCATGTGCAAAGGTAACCTGTGAATTGCCTCTATGGTCCAGTCATGGTTTATGTGAGTCATGTGTCATTGTCACAGCTGCCACATGTATGCAGTCAGCCATCACCCTTGGCCAGGAATGTACAACACATGTGTGGGATGCCACCACACAGCCAATCTGGGGACTGGTCTCTCTGAACCCAGTAATGCCATACCCTATACTACGTCCAGGACAAATGTCAAACCCAATCCCTGCTGCTACTATTGATAATACCCCTGAAGATGTTCCTGATAGCTTTGACCAGTCCTTTACTGAGACATTGCAGGCCCTAGCTAGCCATCTACCTCCTAGCTCCCCTGGTCCTGAAAGCAGCACCCCTAGAAAACTACTTGCGTCCAGCTGCCAACCAGTCACCACTTCACTTCTCCGTACCTTGGTTGTAACAGTGAAACCCACTACACTGTCTGCTGATCAACACCCTGCCGAGTACCTATCAAAACCAGATGATGCTATTGCTTACCCCGTCTCAAAGGTAATCAAAGGTACTATGTTAGAATCTAACTTTCCCACCATCTGGAAAATGTCATATGTAATCCCACTTCACACAGGAGGCAGCTCTACTGAAGTCTCCACTTATAGGCCAATAGCTATACTCTCTCCACTTGCAGAGATTATGGAGACTTTCGTCATAGACAAGTCATGCACCACCTAATCCAAACTCGCATTATGGCAGACACTCAGCATGGCTTACGTCCTCATCACAGCACTACATCAGGCCTCCTAGCCTTTACTAACACCATAAGCCATACTTGCAACATTAATTATATATCCACAGCCCTCTTTTGGATAACTCAAAGGCATACGATATGGTTGATCACCAACTTGGACTCCACACCCTGCACAGACTGTCTAGATACTGGAGCCTTCCAATGGTGTCAATCCTACCTGCATGGTCAACAACAGGCCGGCCTCTGGCAGAACAAACCCTCTAACCTTCTACCTAACACCCTCAGAGTACCACAAGGCTCTATCCTAGGGCCCTTGCTGTCCTCCATCGTCATTAACGACCGTTATACTGTCATCCCAAAAGTCAGCTGTATCCAATATGCTGTATACTCTACTCTGATCTGCTCAGCCACATCTCCAGTAGAGTTATGGTCAGCTACCCAGACCACCTTTAATACAATAGCAAACTGGCTTTCTGAACATCGTCTGATCCTAAATCCCAATCAAACTAAACTGCTGTTATTCCACCAACACGTAGGTCTACCACGTTCACCGTTACCATAACATCAACTGATGGCACAATAATCTCCCCTGACCCATCTCCGAAACTATTAGGTGTCATCATAGACAATAATCTCATATGTGACATACATGTTAACCAGATTAGCAAAGCCATCAATAGAAAGCTAGGGTCACTTTACAGAATTAAAGCCTTCCTAGCCCCTCCAGCTAAAGGTGCCATAGCTCGCTCACACCTTGTTTCAGCCCTTCTGTATGCATCCCCTCTACTCTCACATATGAACAAGACTGTCCTTAACAAGCACTCAATTTGCTACAACCACATTGCCAGGTTTGCCACTGGCCCGCCTGTTAGGACACATCATTGCATCAATCTAAATCAGCTTGGTTGGCTTGCAATACCCAGCCTAATACAGTATAACCAACTGATTATGGCCTATAAAATCCTCTATAATCCAGACAATACTCCTGCATTTAAATTATAATCACCCCCTAGAACAATCCTAGACCGCTTCGATCCTCTAACAATGTACTACTTCAAACTAGTGAGTTTAATAACACAGCTGGTGATTCTCTCTTTGCAAACCCTGTAAGTAGATCCTGGAACTCACTTCCAGCTGAAATTACCCTAATGTCCACCTTAGGTCATTTAACAGTAGACTCAAACAACATTTGTCACGTAACTGGCTATGTCAATGTATCAAGCCTGGCTAACTCGAATGTGTAACCTCTGTGAACCACTGTACTGTGTAATTTCAATTTAATCCTGGCTTGTGCTCAGGTCTAACATTAACCTGTGTAACATGTTTGACTTGCTTACTTATGTAATCTCTGTAAATAATCTGTTTGTACTATATAATGCTAGTATTCTGTAATGCTGTATCTGCTACCCTCATAGCTTGTCTCCACGGGCCTCCCCTGGAAATGGACATGCATCCAGTTGGGCTATCCCAGTCAACAAATGTAGGATAAATAAATAAATCAATACAAGATATTACAGTGACGATAATACCAGTCAGACATTGACACACACTGACAGCATGCTGAACACACTGGGGCATATGTGGGGACTCAGACTAGCAGCCTGCCTGGGCATCACACACCTCTGCAGCTGGCACACAGGCATATGTTCCGTCGGAACAGAGCACATGCCACACATGGCACACACATCCCCTGTGCCACACAGCCACAGCCTGTAGGGCTACACAACACACCTGCTACAGATGTGTCAGGTACCTGTCATGTGTGCTGCACTGGGGTCCTGCTCAACAGGCTTTATCTGGTGAAGGTCACAGTGATATGACTCAGAGGCACTATGGTCCACCACAGCACACATGCATACAGGTCAGACAGAGGCATGGACAGATATGACTCACTCATTGACCATGCCAGTGTGGCTGCCTGGGACATACCTCCCTGGACTACATGATAGGGAACATAGAATGGATCTCTCAGCATGTGGCACAGGCCAGTATGAGCCTGATGTTGGTTGCCAACATACCCTCCCCAGGTATTCTACCACTATATGTGGGAAGGCTGTTGTATGTCTACATTATGCTCAGTCTCCACTGTCATTCATAGGGTATCCACTGGCTGTCAACGTGTGCTTACATGCTAGGGAAGCCACATTGATGTTCACGGGTCATCTTGCACGTGACACACATGGCCCGATGTATACTGGCAAGGCTCCTTGGTACACACATACTGCCTTATGCTGCAGGACATGGTTTACATAGCGACCTCCGTGGGTATCACACAGGTTAGGACACTAACAGTGCTGCTACACAACAACAGCAGTGTACACCGGAGGATGCATGCACCAGACACTGCCCTCAGCATGGTGAACTGCAATGTCTGTGCAGTACCGGATGCATGATTCATGGCTCACAGGTGTTACCCATCACTGACAGGTTATGCCCCATACCATGCCTGTCATCCCCTACACATGTAACACACATGGATAGGGGGGTGGTATCCCAAGTTAACACAGATACACACACCTCCAGGTTGTTGGCACAGCACAAACCATCAGGGCCTACTCATGTGCAGCTGACAGTGTGTCGGTCTGCCATCTGGTTCATAGCATGGCACACACAACCCTCACATACACAGAAAGACCACCTATCCTCCATAACAACACCGGCAATATGACAGTCCCATGAACTGTGTTTATAAGGCCATACTGCATCCAGCCGAACATTGTGTGTGAGCATTACTGTAGCTACAACACCCTAGTTGAAGAGTTCACAGCATGTGGTCACGGAATTGCAGTGGAATGACATGTTACCACTACCACAACAGGTGGGAACATGCAGCACCTGTACATTGACTACATGTACACTATATGGCCCAGACCAGATGTGTATCCCCTGCTGTAGGTCTTTCACCATAGACACCCACACTGTATAGGGACATACCACATGCGGACCCTGCACAGTAAGACACAGTCATATTGGTATACATTGCTAATACCATTTATCCACACAAAGCATGTGTCAGACATGGTAACTACTGCAGGTCACAGGTATTTATGTGTATGTGTCACACACATACATCATGTGTGCAATGCCATTGCTGGGTTAGGCAATGGCATGCATTGTTATGTACAAACACCCGCACAAGGTCATACTGTGTGACACAACCACACGTGACAGTTGTGGGTTACCAAAACATGCCTATCTGTACTCTGACGATGGTAATAGACACAGTAGCAGAGCACACTATTGGCATTACTAGCCAACTAGCCCTGTTTGGCTGTGCTGATAGTGTGGTGACATCCCCTGTGTTTACTGGTGGAGTATGCAGCATCTGGTGTATTGTAGTATTTGCCAAAAGGATCTGTTCCCTCACACTTGCATTTACACACACCCTACTACCCCCACACACATGCACACTTGCCATATGCAGGATTCATTCCCCTACCTACCTAAGTCATGACACGTGAGAGGGACGCATTAGCAAGGCACACTGTTCGGTTTACTAGATAGTTCCTCGTCTCTGGCTATACTTATAGGGTGCTGACAACATCAGTACTTTGAAAGGGTAATGTGCATCAGGTAGTGTGATCACCTGATTGCCAAAACTAACATGTTTTTCATATGGAAATGCACACACACACATGTCATTTACAGGTTTCAAACTCCTATCTAATTACATTATGATACGCAGGGGAAATGCATTAGCAGAGCGCGCTATTCGCATTACTGGGAGGCTTCCCTTCTCCTGCTGTACTTATAGGGTGCTGACATCATCTGTGTTTAGAAAGGGGCGTGTGCATCCTGTAGTGTGTTCTCCCAGTTGCCAAAAGGAACATTTCCCTCATACATATCTGCACACACACAATAACCCCATCCAAACACACACACTTGGCATCTGCAGGATTCAAACCACTACCTAACTATGTTATGACACTTGAGACGGATGCATTAGCAGAACGTGCTATTCACATTACTGGGAAGCTTCCCTTCTCCTGCTGTACTTATAGGGTGCTGACATCATCTGTGTTTAGAAAGGGGAGTGTGCATCCTGTAGTGTGTTCTCCCAGTTGCCAAAAGGAACATTTCCCTCATACATATCTGCACACACACAATAACCCCCCCCCCAATCCAAACACACACACTTGGCATTTGCAGGATTCAAACCACTACCTAACTATGTTATGACACTTGAGACGGATGCATTAGCAGAATGTGCTATTTGCATTACTGGGAAGCTTCCCTTCTCCTGCTGTACTTATAGGGTGCTGACATCATCTGTGTTTAGAAAGGGGAGTGTGCATCCTGTAGTGTGTTCTCCCAGTTGCCAAAAGGAACATTTCCCTCATACATATCTGCACACACACAATAACCTCCCCATCCAAACACACACACTTGGCATCTGCAGGATTCAAACCACTACCTAACTATGTTATGACACTTGAGACGGATGCATTAGCAAAGCACGCTATTCACATTACTGGGAAGCTTCCCTTCTCCTGCTGTACTTATAGGGTGCTGACATCATCTGTGTTTAGAAAGGGGTGTGTGCATCCTGTAGTGTGGTCTCCCAGTTGCCAAAAGAAACATTTCCCTCTCACAGCCTTTCACACACACAAACCCCACTCACCCACACACATACACACACACTGAGCATTTGCAGGATTCGAACCCCTACCTAACTATATTATGACACTTGAGGGCGACGCATTAGCAGAGCGCACTATCCGAATTACTGGGCGTCTGTTCTGCACCTGTAGTATTTCTAGGGTGCTGACATCTTCATTTCCACAGAGGTTTGTAGATGTTGTACTACCTGTCAGGTGGGGGATAACATGTATATGCATTTGCAGCCACCTACATCAGGGTCAGATGTGCACATCGCACTGGCAGGTTATGTTCTATACCATGCTTTGGGACCACAGGACCTGTATCACACAACACAACCAGTCCAGCACACCACACCCACATCCAGCACACACACTTAGCTTCCCTGGGAACAGTGCCAGGATATGCAGGTATTCACATACACCATTCCAGTTGTTAACATCAGGTACAGGCATATTGTGTGTGAGAACTACTCAGGCCTCTACCACTTTACCCTACCGCCACTACTATTTGTGGGTCCATGTGCCATGGCAGAACCACACACCACAGCCACATGGGTTAATACATATTTCACCTGTCCATCTGCAACGTGGGTACTCACTGTTCCACACCAGAGGTAGACCACCATTGTTGATACCTGCCCATGTCCACCTTTTCCTGGACATCCATATCTCATCTCCACCCCCAGGCAAGGTTGTCACTGCACACAAACTGTGTTTAGCACAAGCAGACTCTACACTTGTGTAGACTGGGGTGGATGACTTCAGAGGACCCATGCTGGAGGACTATACTGGCCACTCAGCATAATCCTTGACACTTGCATCCTATAAGCATGTGTACAGTTTGCATTGGTCATGCTATCCCACATATACCCATGACTGCTCCACAACAAGACACCTGTCAGCTGTACACCGGCCATATATGCACCGTTCTACAGACAGAGCGACCTACTACATTGCAGATCTGTAGCCCACAGAGGGAGGACATCTGTGGACGTTTCCAGCACGGCACTTCATTCACACATACTCATTACAAGACAGTGTTGACAGTGGAATCGTCCAGAGAATGCAGGTAGGGCTCCCCTCAGTCTGTTATTGATGGACACCTACTGTCAGAGATCCTCAGCAACCCTCTCACAGCACACACCGACAACATGGCTGTGGCTTAGCACATTCAATCCCTGAGACCTCCATGGTGCCCCTGCTTGACAGAGGCACAGCTCACTAGCCTCACATGTCACCTTCTGTGACATACTGTACAGTGGCATGGTAGCCTACTATCCTGGGGATGCAGATGCCAAGCACACTCTGGCTGAGCTGCCATTCCCTGGGGCAAGAAGCCTAGTATTGACCTCTACACCCATATGTTCAATTGTCGGATGCACAATATTTGTAGTGCTGTTCTACTGTTTGCAGGTCTTTATTGCCATAGCATTCCCTGTTCCTATGACCAACTTGTGTATCTGTGGCAGATGTTTGCATATGACGGCGATCCACTATATCACTTATGTCTCTGTGGTCATTTACTGTGTGCACTGGGATGATTGCTGTGTTGTGGTTGGTTCCTGGACTGACACGCATAAATACCAGATATGTGTGGCCAACTGCTACACAGAGATATGGCCTAAGTGTGTGAGCATGCCCAGTGCAGCCTTTCCATGTCATGTTGTCTGACATATGCCTCATTTATCAAAGTGTGCGAGCATGCCCAGTGTGAGCTTTCCATATGTTGTACTCTGAAGTCCAACACATATTTGGGTGTGTGTGACCTTCATCATTATCACACGTTTATGATTGTGTGCTGGGTGTCATGTTGTGTACTAACTGGCCAACTGCTTTGTGGCTGCCACAACAGGGATTATACTGTGCCTGCAGGAAGTGCATGGGATACTTTGCAGACAGTTCTCAACATACTTTCATAATGACCTAACACTGTAGTACCGTATAGTGTACTGGTTCGGTATTTCACTGTAGTGGACAGTATCCTGGGCTTTAGTCCTATCACTGCTTGACATCTTCATAGTGAGCACGACAGACTGTGTAGGGGCCAGTTGTGCACATATGACCATGTTGCAATATGTTCAGATATGGACTACCTACACCAGGCTTGTCCAACATTGCTAGTGTATTCCACAACATGGGTGGGCATTGGCAAACACTTGCGATGTTCTGTAGGCCATTGCTGATGGTAGTCACAGAGTGTGTTTGTCCTTTGACACACATTGTAACTGGGGTTTGCCATTACATATGTCATGGTTGGTATACTGTGCCTCTGTCTACCTCTGACATAACAGTGATACCCAGGGTAGCCTACCATCTCCCGTACACTCATCAGGATGCCTCTTGAGGGGTGTCGATATGTGGCACTCTGGCTGCCCTGTATCAGGAGTTTACTGCAGTGTGGGGGTGCCTTCTGTGTTATGGATCATTCTGTACAGCTTGTCCTATGTATGTCAGTGCTGGGGTTCAGGTCTCTCATGTGCATAGCTCACTGCCATTCAGATTGTACAAGATGCAACATGTTCATTCATTCCAGGTTGGACATGGCATCATACATCAGGCACAGCTTTCCTGTAGCCGGGAAGGATGGACGTGTGTGGGGCTGCAGTTTGTTTACTCAGGCAACACATGGCATCTGTTCAGGCTCTTTGCTACCCCTGGTGGGGTACTGTTGTGGACTTTACAGTCGTTGGAGGTGTCTGCTGCGGTATATCCCACATGGGCTATTGTAGTCAGTTGTGATGCTGATGGAGGATGGCTGCAGAGCCAGAGTGGTTTCCCCTTATCTACATCTGCCAGCCTTCATGTTTGGGTGGGTATATGGTACATGTTTCTGTGAACACTACAGACACATGTTTGTCCAGTGCAGGTTATTTATCACCTTTTGTACCCAGGTCTCACATTACATGTTAGGTGCCTCATGGGTTAACACCTGCGTGGTATTTTGTGGGCACTTACTGTATATCCACAGTGGTTGTCTATACATATTTCTGCGATTAGCTTGCTGACTTGGCTATGGCTACAGTTGTTTGTTTGTGGGTGGCCCTTTTGTGGGTTTCTTGTGTCAGCTGGGGGTCGGATACGGTGGGCTGTTTGTACTCCTCTGCATACATGCTCAGTCACAGTCCTTCCATGTTGGCCTATACCTATGGGACATGTATACAGAACGGGGTGGGGGACAAGACCAGGCCTTGTGGGATGCCACTCATATCCGCTTTGGAGTCTGGCATGGATGCAGCATGTCTGACCATGTCAGTTCTGTCCTTGGTCTGCTTTGCAACCCCTCTACTGACATAGGGGTGTATATTTAAGCTGGTGAACATATCCATACTGAACACGTACGGTATGGTCTAGAAGCATGTGCATGGTCCAGCTACACTGTGTGGACCACATAGCCCTCATCACTGACCTTAATGACTGCTTCAAATGGGTCAGACATGTTTAGGGGCCGATTCTGCAGTTACAACAGCCACAGTGTGTCGGGTCTGGTATCAGTAGGTCCACATTAGCCTTCTGTCTGCGGTACATACTGATCCTTTCCATAGCTGTACAGAACAAGCTTGTCAGGATCCTGGGGTGTTAGTTTGGAGTATCCATTCAGGCAACCCCTTTGTTGTGATGGACCACTGTTGTTGTACACTGCTCTTTGGGTACATACCCTGTGGTAAGGCTGACATTGGCCAGTAGTGTGATTTTGCATTCCATTACTCTTGGGGTCCATGTTGGCCTCAGCACAGGACACCGTCACATACCTTTGCTGCTGTGTGTTCTGCTTTGCAGATGATGGCTGTTACCTCAGCATCTGCAATGTCAGGGGACCATCTGCTGGGATAGGTATTTTGCACTCGGGGTGTTTGCACTGCACCTGACAGGTTGTATGTTAGCAATATGTGTGTGTGTTTGGTATGTTGTTTGTAATATCTGTGTGATTCGGAGCATATCTGTGGATGCCCAACATGGTTCCTACCATCAGTTGGGTAAGCCTTGTGATTATCCTTAGTGTCCTGTACGTGTTGTATCTTCATAGGTTCATGGGTTCATAGTAGGCTAGACACCCTAGGCCATTGGTAAGCCTAGCTAGAGTGTGTGTGTCTTTCGCCACCCCTTGCTATGTTTAATTATGGCCATTTATGAGGTTCTTCACTGTGCCTCTGTCTGGTCGTGACACAGTGGGGACCCCCAGTATACATGTACGGTCATCCATCCACTTGGCAATATTCCTGTTGAGGGGTGTCAGTGAGGGGCTCTGCCTACCATGGATTGGGATCCTGTTTCTGGGTGTGGGGGGGCCTATGGGTTATGTATCTGTCCCTCCAGCACATCTTATTTCATTATGTGTTGAGGTTGACATCTGTGACTCTCACAGCTCCAATGGCTTTGATTTCCTGTGGTGTAGCATGTCCATTACTCCTGGGTTGGACATGGCCTGGTACAACGGACATACAATGCCTCTGTGTAGGCAGTGTGTGGCTGCAGTCAGCTGGGGTGTCTACAGCCAGGCAGCATATGACATATATTCCACACCCTTTATCCTGTTGGTGGGGTAACTATGAGGTCTTCCAAACCGCTGCAGGTGTCACATATGGTACATCCCATATGAGTCATTGTACTAGATTGTGGGTCTGATAAGGGGACAGTACAGCGGCACAGTGACCCCTGTTGATGTTGGTGTGAATCCTTTCATGATACGGTGTCCAGTATCAACAGTCTTCATAGCCACATTGGCACTGTGGCTGTCACATGACAGATTAATGTTGACCTGTGTCCCTAGGTCCCTGATGACTCCTTGCATACATAATGGTTTGACACCTATGTGGTACTTTGTGTACCTTGTCTGGTATTTGGTGGAACATCCATACTGTCCAGTGTCTTCGGATGTCTGGCTGGGGTTCTTGTGTGTGAGAGTGTGGTCTGTCGCATGCTACAGACTGTACAGCAGTTTTGACTACAGTTATGTGCACATGGGTGGTGTCCACTGCTTTGTGCATTGTCAGTTACCTGGCTATATGGGTGTCTGTGCTGCATATGGATACTCCCCCTCCTTTGATGTCTTGGTGCAGGTGTTGGGGCCATAACACATGGTATGTGGTATAACCTAGTAGTGCTGGTGTGGTATCAGTAGGCCTGCAGCAGGCTTCTGTCACTGGACAGACATCAATGTTCTCCATAATGGGAAGTGCCTCAGGGGCATGCATATTGCAGTTTACACATCTGGCATTGGGCAGCATTACCCTTATGTTTCCTACCACTTATGTTTTCTAGGGTGATGGGTAGTCTTTTTGGCCTTGCCTACAGGCGGCAAAGGCCTTCTCCAGTATCCAGACGCCCAGGGGTAACAGGTGCAAGCCATCCCTGGAACAGCAGCATGGCTTGTCATGCTTGACATCTCCAGCGGACACACATTACACCCTCTTGGACTGACAGCTGTAACTGTGCCAGCTGTTAAACATGAGCATTCTGTGTTTGTACTGTGGCATCATTCTTGGTGAGGGTTGGATGCTGCACACAGCCAGTGTCATCCCGCCCTGGGGTACATACTCAGAGGGACCATACATGTCTCATTTGTTGTTGACCAGGGAGGTACATCTCAGGTAATTCACCCCAGCATGGACATTAAGTGCATCATATTCCTGCTTGCTTTGGGGTGACCTGCGGACTTGTGTTACGTGGCATTTTGTGGCTACCTACAAGCAGCTTACTCTACCCTTTCCCTTGTTCAGTCTGGTGAGTGGGACAGCTGTGTTTCTGCCTATACAGACACCTATTACGACTGTATCAGGCATTTGTTTCTCATTCGGGCCTGTGACTGTTTGGCACACCAGCTTTGCGTACTATTCATTGCATGTGCTATGTTTGAAGGTTGTGGTTGCTTGTGATCTACTTTGGAGGCATCTGTTGGTGTGGTGTGTTTGTAATTGAGGCCTCCGGGCATATTTGTCTGTGTTTATGTGTTTGGTTTACAGTTCTGGTAGGTCTATGTGGGACTGGGTTCGTGGTGTATGTGGTTACCTTCTCCTCCTGACTAGTGTTGACAGTACTGGCTTGTTGGAGCTCAACCTCTGCTTTGGATACATGGATGCATCTATCACATATGTTTGTATTTATTCGGGGTGTTGTGGTTGTCTGTGTACTTGGGACAGGCATCACATTGCCTCTGGATTCATAGGTTATACTTGTTGTGGCTGGACTTAGTGGATTGTATGTGTGGACATATGTTGTTGCCATACTACTGGTCAGTGATTACTTCCCTTTTTATGTTTGCTCTATCATGTGGTATCTTCCTCATTCTCTTGCATGGTTTGGTAATGGCTGGAGCCCAGCATGCCAGATGTCTGCGTGTATGGCATTGTGTGTTGTTGTTATTTGTGATTGCATACTCCAAGCATTCCTGGCTGTGTTCATGGAATGCCTGTATAACATGTTCTGTGGTGTGTCCCATGTTCTGCACTTGCACAGTGCCTTTTCTGGATTCAACATCGGTTTTGTGGGCTGCGACCTATACTTTACACATGTTTTGCACTGTGGTATTCTGGCCAGGGACTGGGGTCGGGTGTGTATTTCCAGTGTGCTTACTCTATGGTCTTGTCTTACCAGTGAGGGGTACACTTCTCATCTTGCCATCCAGTACACATGTTGCTGATTATCACATCCAGTATGCTTACCCCTCTTGTGGGGGTAGTACATTGTTCCTGGGCAGTTTGGTTTATGGCATCTGGGTAACTTTCCCCTACTGTGTTGGTGCTAGTACGATGCTACCGGTGTTTGTCTGGGTATTTTCAGTCAAGCAATATAATGTGGTTTGGGGGGCTTGATATATTCATGTATTCTGACATAGGCCAGGTGATGTTCCTGGTATTAGGACAGTGGTCTGCAGCAGGCTATCTACTGCAAGGCAGTTTTAGCCATTGGTATTTGACCATGGCTATTCCATGCTGCTTCTTGTTGTGGTACCAACATGGGGGTGTGGTTATCCTTGCCATTTCTTGCTAGTCACCCACCTTTTGTAGCTTGTTGCATGTTTTGCGGCTGTACAGCACAGTATGAGGTGTAACCTGGAAGTGCTAGGGTGCTGCTGTGAGCCTTGCCCAGTTCTCTATTACAGGACTGGTATCTACATTCTCCTCACTGTGTGCATTTACACTGCACACATCTTGCTGTTTGTATATCTGTCATGGGGTAGTGTTACATCTAGGTTCCTATCCCTTGTAGAACCTATGAGGTTGGGTGTGTGTTTTGTGACTTACCTATTCAGGGCATGTTGTGGGTACTGACAGCCTTTGCCAGTATCCATGGGGCATGGCATGCTAGGTGCATGCCACCCCTAGCAGGTGGTGCATCATGTCAGACTCCGCATATCTTCCCAGCCTGTGACACATTGGCTCCCCTTTGACTGACTGCATTACTTCAGCCGATTATTGTACTTGATCTTCTTGTCTACATAGTGTGGCATCATGTTTGGTGGGGTGAGATGTTAGGCAGGGTCTTCATGTTTGCATATACTAGATGATGTTACATTGCTTGACACATGGCAATCATGCCTCAGGTGGTACTGCAGGGCTGCCTCTGTCGGATGCACATACTACACTCCCTGTACATGTTTGAGAGCAGGTTGTGTCATGTTAGGCATCCCTGTTACTATATGAGTGAGTCAGAGGGGTATCATTCCCAGGGTTCCTACTGTGCCAGTGTATGTGCTATGCGTTGCCTCTTTGCCAAGGCCAGGGCATACTGGGCACACCTCCTTCTGCCTACTGGGGCAGGCTCAGGTTGTTCCTCCTCCAAGTCACGCTCTGCCTGTGATGGCCTTGGCAATGGTGGGGGGCTGTTTGGCCCGGCCCTATGCTGGTCCTGCTGCAGCTGTTTTTGCAAGATCATATTATGTAGCATAGCACATACCATGATGATTTGGGTACATGTAGTTGGTGTGTACTGCAAGGCTCCACCAGATGTGTCCAGACACCGGAACCGTGACTTGAGCAGCCCAAACACATGCTCTATCACATTACGTGTTTGTGCGTGTGCCTCATTATGGCATTCCTGTTCAGGTGTGTGTGCTTTTCTGATGGGTGTCATCAGCCACGGCTCCAGTGCATAACCTGCATCCCCCACTAGGTGTCCGTGTGGGATGTCCCCATTGGCAAATGTCTGGTACAGCTGCGTCAAATGCCAGATGTGGGAATCATGATAACTCCCAGGGCAGCCAGCACACACATTCATTATTATGCCCTGGGCATCACACATGACCTGGCAGTTGATGGAGGGGAAGCCCTTGCGGTTTATGTAGGCCCTACCCCGCTCACCTGCTGGTGCTTTGATGCATATGTGCATGCAGTCTATAGCACCCAGTACCTCAGGGTATTCCGCTATTTGCTGGAAGAGACGCATATTGCTGGCCAATACCTCACGGGCATTGGGGAAATATACATGATCACCGACATGTGCTGACATGGCATCCAGGAACTGGTGTAGTACCCTGGAGGCTGATGCCTGTGATATCCCCATCATATCGCCAGTTGGTCTCTGGAAGGTACCTGTTGCTAGTATTCTTAGGCCAACACATACCTTGGTTTCCACTGGGATGGGTTCCCCTCTGTTGGTTCTGTGTGTGAGGCGTGGCCTGCACAGCTCAACAATCTGCTGCAGGAGCTCTCTGTCCACTCTATAGCGCTCTACTATCTCCAGCTCATGTAACCCGTGGTAGGTGACCCTGGGCCTGTACACTCTTCTCCGTCTCCTCACTGTGGGTTGTCTGGCACCATCTGCATTGTCACCACCCTCAGCAAGTTGCCTATGTCTCATTATGACAGCTATGGCAGCCCCTAGCATTTCTGCTCTGAGTTCAGCTTTTTCAGTTTTCACTTCTATTAGCTTACTCCTGTCTTGCAGTGTCTCTTAATGAAAACATCCTGCACTACTGTTTGCAGAGTTTTAAGTGCTGGGCTGGGCTACTATTCTGCCTGTGTAATTGCCTGCTTCTAATTATTTTCACCTGCTAGCTTCAGCAGTTATCCCTGCTAGCTTCCTATTAATTCTGTTGCTTCCTTTTTCCTTTCTGTTTCCTCAGGGGGGAGCAACTTGCATACTATCTGAAACACGCTCACAGTGGCTTACACGTGCGCACACGTGCTTCCACGGTTAAGAATCTACTTATTCAGGTTTAAACCCGCGCAAACACCGTTACACGTCTGCCAACAGCCTCCAACATACTCAGACTGCCTTACACGCGCGCACACCCACGCAAACAGTGTTAAACATCTCCCAACACGCTCCCACATGCTCACACTGCCTTACGTGCACACTGCCTTACTCGCGCTTCATTGCGCACACACGTGCGCATGCACGGCCAGCAAGAAACTTTGGTGTAGGTAACAGTGTACACCTTCCATTTCTTGTCTTTCCATGACTTATCTAGTGGCACACCTCTTTCCATGATCTGTGCCTGTCATCTGTCATGTTACACTGGCCTCCAATGAACTGCATTTCTTTCTACCATTCCCCCCTGTGATGTCACCTATCTCCTACTCTATTCCTCCCCCTTTTGTATCTCTTACACTACTCAGACCATGCTCATTTGGTATGTGACTGTGAGATTCAGTATCCTAACCCTCATTTCCATGAGATTGCCTACTAATGCTTAGTTACATGTCTTAGACTCAGCTTCCCCCCTTAGCAACCACTACATGGTGGCCATGTTGGTTTTGGTCTGCTGGTCCCTGCATTGTCATTCCATGTATTGCATGAAACCCACATTTGTGGGTTTATAACCTTCTTTTTTATGTTTTATACAGCGCAGTCCGTTTGCGGGGCTGCGCTGGGTTTAAACATCGGCGATTGCTGAAAAAAAAATCATATTTTTAATATTTTTGCATCGGGTTATCTTGCCAATGGCCACATATTTGGCCATTGGCATGCTGCCTGAATCATATGCAACCTTTTTTGGAGCTGACATCGCTCCGTTGTGGATTTTGCAGAAATGTACTCAGTTGTCAACTGAGTACATTTCTGCAGCTAAAACGTCTCCTACACGGACTGGTTTCTGCTTCGTGGATCGCTAATATACCTCATTTGCATACCTTTCGGATGCAAGTGAGGTATTTAGCATGTCCACGCCCAGTCCATGTAAGAGATGTTTTAGCTGGTCTCTTACACGGAGTTTAGGGCTGTTCCTGGATCGCGAGGCTTGCATGGAGTGTTGCACGTCTCTTACACTCCGTGCAAGCCTTCGTGAATCCTGCCCTGTATCTATTTTATTCTCTAGTTTGTCCATTTTTATAGATAGTTCTTGAATAGTAGTTATCAATGTTTGCAGATCCTTCTTTACCACACTGTCCTGATGAGAGTTCTTTGAGTTACTCATACTTGGATTTCTTGAGGAAAAGCTTCTTGACAGGAAAAAATTATAAAAAATTACGTTTTAGTACTAATTTCTAAAAAATAATAAAGGACCTATATTCACAAATCCTCTGATATACTTTTGGATTAGTATTTCCAAAAATTAGATTAAATTTCCTGTCAGAATAAAAATGTTATAAGCAGAGCTAATGTTCACTGCTGCTAGCAGTCTGGCATCTTGGCCATGCACCCCCGTTATCTCTTTTGATAATGTTTGATCAAGTGGTTATTCATTTCATAAATGAAAATATTCTCCCTTGAACACCTTTGTAAAGGGATTGTTAGCAAAGCAGTTATTGATAAATAAATAATTGTCTTTTGAGTAAAATCTATTTTCCATCCACACAGGAGTTGCAGGGGGCTGCCCTTGTATGTGTGTGCGTGTGTGTGTGTGTGTGTGTGTGTGTGTGTGTGTGTGTGTGTGTGTGTGTGTGTGTGTGTGTTTGTGTGTATTGTATATGACCAAACCCCTCTAATGTTGAATGTAAAACACCAACAAACTAAGTTCGATCATATGCAACAGAGAAAGAAAGAAAAACGAAAACAATAATTTTGAGATAGAAAAATTATTTTCCCTCTCAATATTAAAACTAAAACTCCCCTTTAACACTAGCCTCAAATTTGTCTGAATAGTGGCAATGTTATGGGAAAGTCTTAATGACGTTAAAGTATTTACGAGAAGGAGCAACATTAGGGTTAGGGTTAACACCCATTACTAAAGAAGGCAGGGGAGCTCTGTACTGCACCACCTTAGTAATGGATGCTAACCCTAACCCTAATAATGCCCCTTCCCCCAACCCTAACCCTATACCTTAACATCATTAAAACTTTCCGTAACTCTGCTCCTACATAAGACAGACTCAGACACAAAAAACATTCACAAACACTACATCTATCCCCTAAACTAACCCTTGTCCTTACCCTAAAATACACAAACACACAACACCCATGCTTTACTCATGCCTGACCCACACAAATAGTCTCACCTCTCCAACCCTACTTACCTGTATCGAAATTCCATACCATTGACATATTGATCAATTGGCCATCCATACCATCAACATCAAATCATACCCCTGCATTTGCTGAACAAATGTACATTTGGTCAAATGCAGAGGATGGACGGATAGATAGATTAGATAGATAGATAGATAGATAGATAGATAGATAGATAGATAGATAGATAGGTAGACAGACAGGTAGATAGACAGATAGATAGATAGATAGATAGATAGATAGATAGATAGATAGATAGATAGATATGGTTCTATGCCATTTAAGTGAAAAATGTTAAAACACAAAATGTATAAAACACAAAATGTTGAAAACCTATTTAATGCAAGAGGGCTTACTCCACTGTACCTTCGCAACATGCCAGTCATACTACTCAACTGTACAGATTTTCTCAGACTGTCCAGATTTTTGCCACATATTTTTGGCCCATTTTTCATAAAATTGTAGTTTTCTGGCATATTTGTGGCAAAACATTAAAGATTGAAGTTAGAAAATAATGACAGACATTTGAGTTTCAGACTTCATACCTTCAGAAAATGCATGCTAATGCAAAACCTGTTATTCTATCAACTTTCTAAGATTGTAAGAGCAATAATTAAAACTTGTCTCTATTTATGGGGCCTTTACCCCACTTTTTGTATGGCTTTGTCCAGATTTCTTGCTCTAAGAGATTGAGAGGTTTGATGCCAGCTAATTTTATATATATATATATATATATATATATATATATATATATATATATATATATATATATATTTATTTATTTATTGACTCAAGATCACACAAAAGTGAGAAAAGGACAGATTCTATTTTCAGTTTCAATATTTTAGGTTTCAACATTTTTCTTCAATCAAATGGCATAGAATAATACATACAGGCACACACACACACACACACACACACACACACACACACACACACACACACACACACACACACACACATATATAAATGGATCTATGTTCTTTAATTGAAAGTGCAGTTCATTGAACTGTACTTCTGCGAGCTGACTTCCCCGAAAGTGCATTTTGTCGAAAATGGACTTTCGCAGAAAAATTAAAAAAAAACTAAATATTAAAAAAAAAAAAACCACAGCAAACACTAACATGCAGGGCAAGCCCCCCTGCACCCCCCCACCCCCTACTTTAATATTCTCATGCCGAGATCGCACTACAGTGGGGAAAAGGGAATATTCCCTTATCCCCACTGTACCACGATCAAAACAGGAGTTTCCTTCGTTTTTCATCAACAGTATACGTCGATGCATGTTTTTTTTCTTTTTTTTAGCAAAAGTGCATTTTCGACAAAATGCACTTTTGCTAAAGTGGGTTCAATAAAGTGCAGTTCGATGAGCTGTACTTTCGACAATACAAATAGGACCCATATATATATATAGATATAGATATAGATATATATGTATGCACACACACACACACACACACACACACACACACACACACACACACACACACACACACATACACTCCACATCCCGGAAGATCGGTAAATTCCCAGACGCCGCTGTATGTTGATCTGACACACAAATCAGCCAGCAGTCTGAAAAACAAGGAAAAAAAAAAGAGTATTTGCTCATTTGAGCTTTGCTGTTGCAGGCTGCCACCATATTTATAGATATAGAGATATACATAGATATAGATACACTAGCAAATGTGAAGCTGCAGTGTTGGAAACTACTATTTCTGTCTATATAAATGTTTTTCTGAATCCTGACAAACAAATGTGCACTCAGTCAGCTCAGAAAGTATAGATTGCACAAAATAATTTTATTTTATTTAAGTAGATTATTTATTTTATTTGAATTTGTTTACTCGGTTAGAACACTGATCCAAACGAACCTGAGGTCCAGCACTGGAGTTAACATTCCAAGACAGAAAAACAAAGTTTAACATGTTGAACAAAAACTATAATCATTGTTTACAGATTATAAATGACAAAGAGGAGTATGTTGACAAAACAGCTAATGCTGGTATGTTGCAACGTGAAGCTATTTGCTGTGAATTTTAGACATAAACAACACTAAACATTATGCAATTCAGGGAGAGACTTGGATTCAGAATTTAAAAATACTACCATGTTTTACATGCATAATACAGTAAAATATTTATTTATGAGAAATTGTTTATTGAAACTTGAATCTCAGGCCACTACAGCTTGACATTTGTCAAGTTAAGTTGTATCAGTTTAACTAAAGCATTTTGCAACAACCTCTCTTAAGAATTAATGTTTCTACAAACTGTTTTCAGATTTCTGGCTAAGCATCCAGCCTATTTAGTGACACAAGCAAAGACTGCAACAGTATGAGGGTTAATATAGAGAAACTATGTTCACTGCAATAAAAATTATTGTAGGACTTTGAATGATGAGGCTTCGCTAGAAAGGAATCTCAAATTGTAATTGTTTTGCTGTGCTAGGAAGGAGAAGAACATATTTTTTGAAAGTTTAAAAGGAAAGACCAAAGAAGGCAATCTTTGCATTTTTCCACTGATAGCCACGTTACCTTGGACTGGTTAGGGCTGTGATACCTTAGACAAGGGAAGAGGGTGACAAACCTGCAGATTTAGCTGAAGAAGGGTGGACAAATTTTTCTTAGAACTGTTGTTAATACTGATAACCTATCTAAGTTGTGTAAACAGAACACATTTTCTTATAGTGCTCCTCCCTTCTCAGGAGAGGAAGTAGGACATTTTATTAGCCCACAACAGTAGTCTCTGGGTAGTAGACTTTTGTAATGATTTAATAGAAATTAAAGTTTAGTTTTCTTCAAGTCAAAGTCCAAGATAATTGAAAACTATAATCATTTCAAGTGGATGTTTATTGTTGTCCACAAGCTAAGAGTTTAGCTGCACTGACAATATTTTTTTATATTGGAAAATATGTTTTCTTTGTTTGTTTTGTCTTGGTGTAATTCAGAAGAAATTTTCAATCTTTAAAGTGAGGCAGAAGTAAATTGCAAGATATTTTCAATTTGGATTTTGATGGCAGCTGGTTAGGGGGGTCAGGTCTGAATATAATCAGTACTGTTTTCATATAGAATTCAAACAGAATAATTGGTAGTTTTTGGTATGTCTGTAGGTATTTTTTTATTATTGAGAAGATAAAATAGAAAGGGTATAGAGAAGCACTGCTGATCTAAAGCAAATGCTTTTTTGTTCATAAGAATGGTGGTTGTAAATCTTGCAGCATGTAATATAATATGTATAGAATGTGAAAAAGTAAATTGGAGCAAGCATGTGTACTAGGAGTCTATATCACTTTGTTGAATCACTAATGAGCAAGCACCTATTTGTTGAACCTTTTTTTATTGAAGCCACTAATCATCGAAATCTGTTTTAATGAAAATTTTACCTAGGGCAAACCGACTGTAGACCAACTAAGTGACCATGAAAAAAAAATTATAAAATTTAAAACCTTCCCAGCTGGGGGGCTATGACTCTACACCCCCCCACCAACTAAATATAGCAACTCTAGGATCACGGTACAGTGGTGAAAAGGACAAATTCCAGATGGTGGCCAACTGCTGGTTTGTCCTAGTTAAAAGTTGCCATTCAGTGATTAGTGGCTTTGATAAAAACTTGGTTGATGAATAGGTGTTCACTCATTAGTGATTCGATTAAATGATATAGACCCATATACTAGTCAGTTCAGCTTAAAAATGCCTTTCCT
Source organism: Protopterus annectens (assembly GCF_019279795.1). Taxonomy (NCBI): domain Eukaryota; kingdom Metazoa; phylum Chordata; order Ceratodontiformes; family Protopteridae; genus Protopterus; species Protopterus annectens. The sequence goes on along the minus strand of NC_056734.1, from coordinate 121,559,793 downwards.
TATTTGTAATTACATTGTGGATTCAACCACCATCCCCCAAGAACAAGATCATCCAAATGTGAAAATTCAAACTGGATTAACTGCTATCTCTGTTTTAGACTCTTAAAAAGAGGAAAAAACACTCCCAGCTGAACTGTTCCTATACTTCTTGTCTGTGCAAGGTGATCTGTGTTGTTGAATCTCAAGCTGGATTTCCATTGTCTATGGACTTAAGCGAATATTGTTTTGTATTCTACACCAGAGGTCACATTAGCTACAGGTAGTGATAAAGCCAGAGAAGCTGTAAGTTGGGAATTTATTTACTTATTTAACATTTGTTGACCAGGAAAGTCCACCTAGGACAGAGCCTATTTTCAGCAGAGGCCCAGGGAGAAACACTCCAGGCACATGTCTTTGGAATGTGGGAGGAAACTAGAGCACCCATAGGAAACCCACACAAATGCAGGAAGGACATGCAGACTCCATACAGAAGGCTTCCCAGTTGAGAAGTGAACCAGTAAACCTTTTGCTGTGAGGTGACAACGTTAACTGCTACACCACTGCTTCTTTAGGCTACCTGTATGTCTGTTGAAATATATTTATTTTATATTTCTGCAGTGAAAGTTTAAAACTACATCTATATTTGATTTTATAAACTGTCTTATTTAATTCTACTTGCATTGCTTCATTATACTTAAACAAAGCATTTTATTATTCAATTGTGTCTGATGATTTATTTATCATAAGCACAAGTCTATGTGCATTGGAATGGTATACTAACAACTGTTATTTTCAGCTTTTCAAACAGTTATTGCTACCCACAAATATTTAATGGTTGGCTTATTGTAAAGGTAAACTATATTATTATATAAGTAACGAGGTGGAGCCCCTTGCAAAAAAAATGTTTTATCAAGTTTTCCTTAACATTCATTGAATGTGCATTCAAAGGCTCTACCAATTTCCCTTCCGATGTATATTTACGGGCAGTCCAGTATGGATCTTGTTTGAACACTGGATATTATTTCTCTTGTCTGTATTGGCTCTCTCTCTCTGCTAGTCAAAATCACTTGAGAAAACAAAACAATTGTCTAAAGATATTGCTTTCAGCTGTTGTTATGGGAAAAATGAAACACACAAAGTCATAAAAAAAGAAAAAAGAAAAAAAAAGATAAGCATGAATGATAATTCGTCAGGTGCTATACATGAGCAGATGTTAGAGATGAACAGTGCAAGGAATTTTTGTAGAGGCAAGATCACTCCCTTAGGAGTTGCTGGACTCTAACGCACCAAGCTTCCATAGATCTCTATTAACTCATCTACATCAGGGCCACATAGAGATAAGGCTGTCTGATGTAGTTCCTGTGGTACATGGTTTGATTCTCTCTCTGCACTAATTTCCCTACTTTGTGACCTGGAAGAGGTCTGTTAACCAGACATTGCTCTTAGATCACCTTGAAGAGGGACTGTGTGTCCATAGGCCTTCCTTGTTAACAAATAGTATTATTAGTATTATACAAAATAAAAAAAAAAATCAGCTTCTCCCTTCCTACTTCTTCCATTTCTGAGAATGATGCACCTCTAGCCTATACAGAAAAAGCAGCTTCCCTCTTTTTGGGTGAACACTGACTCTGACGATGGTGGGTGTCATTCATTTGACTATCCCCAAGAGATATCTGTGTTGGAGAGAGACATTACATTTAATGGTGGTGCATTTCAAGTGGGATCAAAGGAACACTGTTTCACAAAAAGTACTACATGTAGGGTTGAGGCTTGTTGGGCCTCAACCAGCCTGTAGTCTTCCCTCTAATAAGCCTACCATTTCAAGAGGTATACACTAGTTTGCCACAGATTACTTATGTACAACTCTACATTGACTGAGGAGTTTAGGGCTTACTCCCCCACCCAGATCAGCAGCTACTGCTGCAGTCTTTTTTTTAAATATGTGTCTATGCAAAGTATTTGCAATGCTGGCACTCAAACATCCATTTGCACATTTCCAAACATGACAGCTGGATACCCAGTCTATTGATAGAGCAGGGCTCTCTTCAGCTGTGCTGTAAGGCATGCTATCATCCATCCATCCATTGCTGGGACCTGAAAGTATACTACTTGCTACCCTCCTACTCATATTATGAATCCTTGAAGTAAGGATTACAAATTAGGAGCAGTCATAGAACCCCCCCCCGACATTAATGTTCTCCAAGAGGGGCTGACACAGGCAAATGACTGGTGTCAGAGCCATGGACTAAAACCAAGTGCCAAAAATGCATAATATTATCCTTTGGGAAGTTGGCCACCCTTGGTAATGATCATATTCATAACACACTCCTAAGAGTCTACCAAGTAATCAGGGACTTGGGAACAAAAGCCTTTGACCATCATGTGCCTACAGTAGTGAGGAAATAATTCTATAATAAAAAAAACAGTTCACAGAAAACACTAACAATTTACTACCAACACTCACTTGCACTTGGCATTCATCAGACCTATCACTGAGTGCAATGCCCCCTTTGGTATGTACCTAACCAGACACATCCATCAACTGGAATGTCTGCAGAGGTTCCTCACTAAAAAAATACAGGGTGTGAATAATGAACCCTGTAGAGACCACCTCAAAGCTCTATCCCTGTAGTCTGTCTGCTACAGGCTTTTGAGGGGAGATCTGTGCCTGGCATACAGGGCATTGTCAGACCACACCCTGATGGACTTCCTGCATATCCACAGAACAAACAGCACCAGAATTATTCATTCTAAACTTAAACCTTGCTTATGATATAAATAGTACCTGCTGGAGAGACAGGTATGTATCCTATATACTACCCCCATCACTGGAACAGGCTGCCCATCCACATAAAGCAGAGTTCCTCCCAAACCCAATTCAGGTTTAACTTGGACAGCTGGTTGGGGAACAGGAAATTAATCTGCTGTTTGGAACCAATGTCTCTAATAAACACAGGCATCCTGTAAATAGTTCATTTTCTACCCCACTGCTCATAAATGTTTCATCTCCCAAGTCTCTGTTTACACTAACAAGGGTACCAGAACTTGCCAGGTTTGGGATTCATGGCTAAGTAAAAAGGCCCCAGTGGTTGTTCGCCTACTATGTATCTATGAACCTATGAAGATCTACATAATACTCATAGAAATTCTTGTGTGAGTATAATACAATACCTATCGGTTAACCAGGTAAGCCCATTGGGCACACAGTCCCTTTTCAAGGGCAACCAGGGAGCAATGTTTGGTTAATTGACTTCCTCAAGATCACACAGTAGGCAAATGAAAACTGATGGTATCAAACCCTGGCCCAAAGGAGCTACAGTTGACAACCTTAACCTCTCTACAAACTGCCAAAATGCACTCATCATAATAGCAGTGATTCAAATAAAGAAATGGATCCTTCCCTCCACTTCCCTGGGAACATGTAAATATTGTGGCTAGTGGCCGGTCTTATGGGTTTTTATGTGGTTTAGTATACTGTAAATTGTTACTTCATAATGTATTGATGTTCTCCTTTATTTACCTCCTTAGCTGTTAGTTGGAGGTACATTATATTGTTTAAATAATATTTATTTTTATTTATATATGTGGCTCTTACACAGCTTGCTTTAAGCTTTTAGTGTTCCTTTAGACTTCCTCAAGAGCAATTGTTGGTACACTAGCTTTGCATGCCACTTTGTTGAGGGCAAAAAAGAACAGAGGAAGTGATGCATGACACTCTCTCCTTTAGAACAGGTTACACTTAAATACTTTTGGAGTGAGACTGCATTTACACACCCCCCAGAAATGTCATATGCTGAAAAAATCAGATTATGGAACTGACATCTGTCTAGAGCTAATTTTCAACTCATATTCTGAATTTCTGCAGCAGTGATCCTATTGTTCAAAGACAGTGGGAATATTTACACAGGTATACATTTTCTTTAAATAATAACTTGTATTATGGTAATCTGTTTCTTTTTTTTTCCATCTCCCTTCATAAAGCCGGCCATCAGCTACCACCAGCTCCTGCCCACATTCACAGTGGGTCTTCAGAGCCACTTCAGCCTTGCCTGGGCTAGGCGCAATCCAACCCCTGTCTAGGGCCAGTGAGGAGGTGAGGATGCTAATGCATTATTATACTGCTGCTGGTAAGGATCGCCTAACCTACTGCCACCATGAACCAAAATTGCAAACTCCATAATTTTTACCTAGATGTATGCAAGCTTCTGCACATGCAAAATCTCTTGATCAAGCAGTTTATCACTTGAAGCACAGAACTTGCCTGAATAGATGATCCAATGTCGGCCACTCATTCACATTCACCCCTCAAATCCTGTCCCTCCAGCACCAGTGCTGCTAATTGAACCCAGGTCATCTGGTGTGCAGTAAGGGTTTTACCCCTCTGCACTATGGGGTTAGACTACTGGTTATCTGTTTCTTTTAAACATCATGCATAAAACATGAAGCAACAGCTCTTTTGCTTAATCAGGCAAGAGGCACAGGACCCTCTTTTCAAGGGTGTGGCAGGAGCAGTATCTGGTTGGGTAAGTTGATTAGTAACAGAGGACTGATGTGACGAGTGAAGAATAAAACTCATGGCTATGGGATGCTCACACATCACAGAAGGCCAGCCCATAGACCATATTAAAAAGTATGATGACTCCCAAACTCCCACCTGCCTGTTGCAGCCTTCAAAAATAATGTTTCCAAAATATAGAGATTCTGAAATCAACTACCACCACTTTGCCATAGAAAAATAACTGATTTTGTTATGATCCTAACTTGCCAATATTAACCGTTTCATGGGTTGGGAGGTCAAAACTAGAACTGCTTATCATTAAGTAATAATGTTTGAACAAAAAGACCTAAATCTAGAAGCATGGGTTAAAAGATGTATTAATTCCAGTGATCATACAAAATTCTGTTGTTTTAAGTAAAAAAAAAATATGTATTTTTTGGATATAGCCAAAAAGCATACAGCCATGACCTATTATTCCCCACAGTTGTGCCAGCAAAGCTTGGATGGAGTAACCCATGCTGTTTTTATCAGGCCATAAGTATGCCATGTCAGCATCTTACACTGAATGAAGCAGTTATACGGAGACAGAATACTGCTGTTCTAAAATCTCTTCAGACATAACATATTTTGTATCAAAATATTCCAGTTAAGTACGTTTCCATTTATAAATTAATTCAGAAAGCAATTCCAGATTACCTATGCTAATCTATTTATTAAAATAGGATATCCCTTAACTGCTAAAACAGTTTCTCTTATTCCTTTTACATTTCAAAACTGTTGCCTTTACTGTTCAAAAACGTTAACGTATGCAAATGTGTAATGATCTTTTTGAATATAAAACACAGATAACTTGGTGAATACCTGCGTAATAGCATATAAAAAACTATGTTTCAGGATTATGTAAAGTCAGGTTGGACAAATCAATTGAACTACAACATAGTATAGGAGTTTGTGTCCATATAAGAGTTATCAATGAAATAGGATGAATCTTAGAAATGAGTCAAAAAATCAGTGCTGATCAAAATAGCTGACAAAATAAAGGGGTAGGGAAACAAACCCTGTACTGGGAAAATATGTAGTTTCCTGGGTCTGGCACTTGAAACCCAGCATTTTTTGTCTACAATCAATGTTTTCAATGGAATGAATGGAAACTCTCCACAAAAAAGAGGCACCTCCCACATGTTATGAATATCTGAGACATAAAAGTGCATTCCTGATGGAATAATTTGTTTTCCAAATAAATTGAGCCCCAATAAATTTATACAACCTAAAAGACAGAGAGAGAGACTATGTCAGCATAATAAGAGGCTAAAAACGTTTAAGAGTTTGCAAATGCTTCTGAAACTTAGAATTCAGGGATTGAAACACATTTTTATAAATGTACAACTTAAGAAGATGATTAAAACCACTTAATATAGAAAATGCTCAAATGTAGCATTGAGTGAATTACCACTGTCTTACTTTTGGAATAATTAATAATAAGTCCACTAATTCTAGGTAACTTAGTAATTAACTGAAAAAATGGCTGAATTTATGGACATCAACAATAGTTAACAATAGTTAACACTATACCATTGGCAAAAACACAGTTTTTATTTTATATTTGTTTACCAGGAAAGTCCAACTTTGGAATAAGCCAATTTTTCAGGGGAGAAACGCTCCAGATGCATGTCTTTGTAACATGGGAAGAAACCCATATGAGTGCAGAAAAGACATGCAGACTCCTCACAGAAGGCACCCTAGCTGAGAATTGGACAGGAGAACCTCTTGCTGGGAGGTGACAATGCTAACTGCTGCACCACTGCGCCATCTATATTCTAGGCTATAAATCATTAGCTCTCATTTGGGACTCAGACCCAAGACCTCTAGCATACCATGCTGGCATCACTGCTGTTGAACAAAAAAGGGGCCACAGAAAAGCAAGGTACTGAGTTTTTCCTTTACAACTTTTTTCTTTTGGCGAGGAACCGCCCAGCATTCTGATTAAGGTCAAATTATAAACACACACACACACAATTACATACACACACACACACACACACACACACACACACACACACACACACACACACACACACACACACACACGCACACGCACACACAAAACATCTTTCTGTGGGATGGCTTTGTCCCCTTCATACATCCTTGCTTATATATACTAACTCAGTAGTCAACAAAGAGCAATCATCCCAAATAAGTTAAAGCTACTCCTGCACATACATGGACAAGTCAGTCAATCAATTAGTCAGACAAAAAACAGGAGAAAGCTGACATGAAAATAGTTCTACTCCTTGAAGTAGTGTATTTCTGTACTCAGGGAGAACAACATTTCTATATGTTTTGTTACTCTGATTTCATCATCACTTGCTTCATAGTCTGAACAGACCTCCTGTCATGACAATAAATTATAACTAAATGTGGACAAATACCTATTATTCATTCCTTATATCACGATATCACTTCCTTACTTCTATCAATTTCTCTCCAAGTATACCATAAACCTGCTTTTCTTTCACTTTGAATTCAGTTCCTGTTTGTATTATACTAAGTTACCTTTAATTTCTCTATTAACTGGCTAAAATGTCTAACTATTAAATCATTGTCACATAATTTGTATCTATTCTTAATCAATGTTTTCATATTATGTCTAATTTGGAATAATTGCTTAAACTATATTTATTTTTTTTGTATTATTTTTAAAGATTGCAAAATTACAATTATTTAAAATGTTTTGTAAAACTTTAGAGCTTTTCTTCCTGGGCCTCCACTGAAAATGGGCTCCTACCCAGTTGGACTTTCTTGGTAATCAAACATAGCTAACTAACTAACTAACTAGCTAACTAACTAACTAACTAACTAACTAACTAACTAACTAACTAACTAACTAACTAACTAACTAACCAACTAACTAACTAACTAAGTTACTAAATGTTTGACTGAGGCTAATATGGACTTAAAGCTATATGCTGAAACTCCTGCTTATCAGCAAACTCTTTAATTCTTCATAGTTATACTGCAGACCATTGTCCGATACCACACCATCTGGAATTCCATACCTTGCAAATGATATTTTCATGACATTTTTCACACCTTGACTTTCTGTGTCACTTAACTTTAAATATTTGATAACTTTGATCAATAATTATAAGATTTAATGAAACATGATATTCAAACAAGTTAGTCAAAATCCTATTTTCTCTTTTGGATTATTGTAATAATATGCATTGCAAGACCAAGGCAACACATCATGGTCTCTTTCTTTGCATTTGAGCACCACCTTACATGCCCCTTGTATTCTCCTAATATTTCTTTTTTGAATGGATTGGGGTGGTTATTTTGCTAGCCTTTAACAACAATCCTGCAATATAGATTACTTCCTATTTATAGGACAAATAAGCATGAATGCTTTTTGGCAAAGGATTTTTTAATCTTCTGGCCATCCTGACATCACAATATGCAAAGGACTCATTTGTAAATCTGTTTCAGTATATCTTTGAACCTTTTGTTTTACATTCTCGGTCACTAGGACTTGTGAAATTATCCAGTTTACTTCCAACTCATCTCTGAGCAGGAGTTTGCTCCTGTAAGTTAGTCATATGCAGTTCTTTGCCTTTCATATAGGTCATGCACATGCCATGTTTTTTGCATACATAACAGCATTTTCTGCAACATCTATGATGTTTTGTACAAAGAGTTTTCAGAAAATACTTTGCTTGGGTTTGTGGTCACTTTTGACATTCTCCATATAGATATTATGAAACTTTTTGCAATCACTATCTTTAGCAATACGAGTAAGCTGTTTCACCATTAAGCATATGTTTTCTACATAATGTATCAGTCAATGTTCTCTGTCCATAAAAAAAAAAATGTTTATCTATATCCAATGGGCTTGCCATGCTTGGCCTCCATCGCTTGTCACAGTTCATGCCCATCAGAATACTTCAGTGCAGATGTTCTTGCAATCAGTTGTTTTAGCATTTCAATGTCATTGGTTTGTTCTAACTCCTGGTGCCATTTTGCATTTTGTACTAGTAGGTATCACAAGAGTATGCTTCTCTCTGATAAGTTCACAATAAGCTTAAATAAGCAACATAGCTGCATAGACTTTGCAGCACTGCTCTCATGTTTCCATCATATAAGTTCACCCTTCAGTCATTAAAATGTGACACTTGTATCTTAGCCCATACTTTTCAACTGGCCCTGTCTTTTAGGGACAAACCTAAATGTGTCTCAAAATTTTACTCAGCCCCTCCTAAAACTGGACATTTTTTGAAAAGTTCTAAGTTAATAGTACCAGTATTTAAAAATGTCCACAATTTAGGGTTTTTCCTCTAATTATTATTATTCTGTTTTTTGCTTTGTACCTAATTCTGGGAGTAAAAGGTTGAGATGTATGATCTCACCTGTCTTGCACTGATTTTGCACTTGCTTTTATTTAATTTTACACTGTATTGGATCACTCTGTTTAACACTTGTGTCAGTATTTTATCATGTTCTTTGAAGGTCTGATGGCATACAAACATCACCAGTAACATTAACAACTCTTTGGAAGCTTCAAGCCATCTTGGCAACTGCCATATGAAAGACTGTTGGAGATGAAGAAATGCCAAATAGAAGTTTCAGGAATCTGTGTCTTACTACAGACATATTCTCCCAGATTTACTAATCTGCCGTGCAGGACTAAACTAGTCCTGCACGTAGGCGGCAGTTTAAGAGGAGGATGGCAACGTGCCATGCATAATAATGAAGGCATGCTGCCTGAGCTCCAAATCCTACACTGAGCATTAACGAGTGCAGGGGGCGTGTCTGAGAGCAGAGCTTCAGAATAAACATGCCCCTGCAAAGTAGAACAGAAGAAAGTGTAAATAACTGAGCAAAGCCACTCATAGGTGTCTGCATATCTCCGCCAACAGTCCCCATGTGTTCAACAGCAACAGTACATTGAAGTGAAATGAATAAACCCTTGTATTAATTTTTTTAAACCCCAAGAACAGTGGTTAAAGCAGCTGAAAACAAGGAATATATATGCAAATGAAGCAGCACAGTAATAGTGGAATGGTTAGAGCATCCGCATAACGAACAGGCATTCCCGGTTCAAGTCCCACTGCAGCACAAATCATTTTCCATGGGAAATCTGTATATGAACATAATTTTACATTGTTTTGCCGTATAACCTACATAATAACATTTAAATGTGAACTGGAGTACTGCATGAAATGCACATGTGAAGTGTCAGTGTCATAATGAATAAGGCACTAGTAAGCAGGTCTAAGCACAAATAAGTAGCGGTAAGCATGTCTAAGTGCATTTGCGTGGGGGTAAGCACTGCCCACACAGATTAAGCAAAGTAGAAGCTAACTGAGTGTAAGAAACTGTAACCTGAGGTTAGCAGTGCTTACCGTGGTGCAAACCTGCTTACAACCACTTTAAAGTGCCTTAATCACTCTGGATCCAATGGCCCATGTTCTGCCCAGCAACAAAATAAATTGCCTCTGCAAGGCTCAAACTCAGGACCCTGTATACTATAGTTACAGTAGTTAACCACTAAGCCATCATAGCAATAGATATGCATGAGGTATCAGCAAACTAATTCTCACCACAGGAAATCAAACCAAACCCTGAAGATCCATGGGGTGAGACAACTTACATGATGGGTCCAGAGAAGTGGAGAGTGGGCAATGTGTAGTGGTGTGGTGAGGTTCGGATGGAACCTGTAGGAAGGATGATTGATGTGGAGGAGGGAGGGGGTGGAGGGAATGATGGGTAAGACATTATGGGCCGAGGCATGCTGGGGTTGGACAGACCCGTTCTAATGGGACCGCCCCATGGATGTAAGCGAGAAAGGAGGGGAAACAGGAAGGTAAGTGAGACATACCATTTCCCATGGCAAAGCACGTAATGAGTAAAATGTATATTGCATAACCCATGGAATAACATATATACAAGAAATGCACATGTGAGGTGTCAGTATCATTATGCATAAAGCATTAGTCAGGTTAGGCAGTAAGAAACAGTAGTAAGCATATGTCAGCACTAGTAAGCGAGATTAAGGTCATACATCCCATACATCCACATGGTTTTAGATATATATACAGCAATATGTGTATGTATATATATATATATATATATATATATATATATATATATATATTATATATATATATATATATATTATATATATATGTGTGTGTGTGTGTGTGTGTGCGTAGATATACACAGATATATAGCTATGATAGGAAACAGCACACAGGAATGACATATGTTCACAGGCTATGCCAATGGAAGTGAGGGGCCCAAGCAAGAAACATGTAACATGTAGCATGACCCCCCCAGCTGGACAAAGGAACCATACACACAAACCCACAAACAATGTAAATAGTCCACTGCTCCCCAGACCACAGGCAGGATGCAACCGGGGGGGGGGGACTCAGTGGACCCATGAAATCTAATCTTGGAACACAGACAGGAGCGTCCCTTGTGGGACACCACAAAAATTATCATAATATGGGAGGAAGCCAGTGCGATGACCTTTCAAGGTGGGGTGTGTACATACCTGGAATACAAGGGTGGGAAAGCCTGATGACCCATGGGTCGAGACAAAGTACGAGATGGGTCCCGTGAAGTGGAGAGTGTGCAGCGTGTAGTGGTGTGTTCAGACCCGACCTGCACCCAGAGTAAGGATGAGTGCTGTAGAGGAGGTGCGGGTGGAGGAACTATGGGTAGCTAGTTATGGATCTAGGCATGCAGGTGCTGGCTGTAGTGGGTCTATACTGACAGCCCCAGGGATGTAAGCAAAAGTGTTCATTGGGCAGAGGTGCCACCCAACAAGCAGCCACACCTGCTACGAGTCCCAGTGCAGCAAAGTCTAATTTACATGGCAAAGAACGGAATAACCAGATGTAGATGTATATATGTAGAGGTATGTGTGTGTATATCTACCCATAGCTACATGGAGATATACCTCTCCCTCTCCATAGTACAAATGTATACATACAGAGACAGAATACATATAAATACCCACACATAGATATATACATATGCAGACACCCATACACCCATATGTCGTTAGATATATATATATATATATACAGCAATATATAAATATATACATGTATGCATACATATACAGATATACATGTATATATATATATATATATTTATATATATATATATATATATATATATATATATTACATATGTTCACAGGCCATGCAAATGGGGGTGAGGGGTCCAATCAACAAACGTGCAACACGTAGCATCAGCCCCCCCCCCCCCAGCTAGACCGGTGAAACATACAGACACACAATAAAAGTAAACACACCACTGCTTCCCGGACTACAGGCAAGATACTACCAGTGGACGAGACCCGCCAAGTCTAATCTTGAAACAAGGACATGTATGTCTCTTGTGGAACACCCAAAAATTCAATCATTTTTTGGACTTCCTGCCATTACACCAATGTCGAACGGCAGGCCAGGCATGTTCCCAGTGTACAAGGTAGGGGAAGCCTGATGATCCATGGGACAAGACAACATACATGATGGGTCCCGAGAAGTGGGGACTGGGTACATTGTACTGGTTGTGGCTAGACCCGACCTGCACCAGGAGTAAGGAAGAGTGCTGAAGAAGATGTGCTGTTTGGGAACTATGAGTATGAAATTATGGGCCTAGCTGAGCAGGTGTTGGCTGGAGTGGGTCTATGTGGACCGCCCCAGGGATGTAAGCAATAGTGTGCATTGGGCAGGGCCGCTGCCCAACTGACAGCCACTCCCACTATGAGTCCCACTGCAGCACAGTCTATTGTACGTGGCAAAGAACGGAATAACCAAATGTAGATGTACAACTGTAGAGGTGTGTGTGTGTATATACCCATACCTACATAGAGTGAAACCTCCCCCTCTCTGGAGTACAAATGTGTACGTACAGAGACAGAGTATAATTAAATACCCACATATAGATATATACATATGCAGACAACCATACATCCATATGTCGTTAGACATATATATATACAGCAATATATATATATATATATATATATATATATATATATATATATATATATATATATATGTGTATATATATATATATATATATATATATATCTATATGTAGAAATATATATGTATATAAGTGTGTAAACATACACATATATATAGCTAGGATATTAATTGAATTATGTATTTAAATTACATCTGTTAACCGGGTAAGTCTGGCTGGGCTTTTGGCTCATTTACAGCAGAAACACGGGGAGAAAAGCTCCTCAGGACTAGAAAACAATTTATTAAATAGTAGTATACAGCAGATATATATATATATATATATATATATATATATATATATATATATATATATATATAGATGTGTATATATATATATATATATATATATATATATAGATATGATACACCAGTTAAGGATTACATATGTTCACAGGCTGTGCCAATGGGGGTGAGGGGTCCAATCAACAAACGTGTGACACGTAGCATCATCCCCCCCCCACCTAGACAGGTGAAACATACAGACACAAGATACAAGTAAATACACCAATGTTTCCCAGACCACAGGCAGGATAATACCAGTGGGTGAGACCTGCCAAGTCTAATTTTGAAACAAAGACATCAATGTCCCTTGTGGGACTCCCCAAAAATTAATGATCATCGGAGTCAGTCCCTGTAACGATTTATCCAACCAGGCTGTGTACGTACATGGACCAGTAGGTTGGGCAAGCCAGATGACCCATGGGTCGAGACAATGTACGACACGGGTCCAGACACGTGGAGAGTGGGCAGTGTGTAGTGGTATGGTTAGATCCCACCTGCACCCACAGTAAGGATGAGTGCTGTAGAGGAGGGGCAGGTGGGGGAACTATGGGTATGCAATTATGGGCCTAGGCATGCAGGTGTTGGTTGGTGCAGTTGTATTCAGACCGCCCCGGGGATGTAAGTAATATTGGGAATTGGGCAGAGCTGCCGCCCATACCTCTCAACATCTAAGAGCAAAACCACTGGACAGAACCTAAACCGTTGGGGGGACAAATAGGGACAGAAAGCACATATTCCACTTACAACCTTAGAAAGCTGATAGAATAATAGGTTATGCATTAGCATGACTCGTCTGAAGGATGTGGAGTCTTAAACCCAATAACCCAATATTGTAATAACAATACTAACTAATTATACAATTATATATATTTTTATAGATTATTTTTATGGTTCTTGTACACAGACCTGAAGAAGTCTAGAAGGACGAAAGTGATCTTTGTTAACAATAGGTTATGAAAATAGAAATTGATTTTTACATGCAAAATGTATATGTATATATTTATATATATATTTTGATTGCCAAAAGAACTAAGGCTGATATATTTCCAGCCATGTAGTATATTGTCTTGGATAAAATCACAGATTTAATACTCTACTTAGTAATCTGGTTAAATTAGAGGTACCACATCATTATAAATTTTATTTAAAGTACATAATGGTTATATATTATTATGACAGCTACTAAGTAGGGCAGGACCAGCTCAAATGTCACACTGATGGGGGAAGGGATGTGAATTTAACATGTGTACCAATAACACTTTGTTTTACAGCACAATAAACCACTCCCATGCCTGATAAAAAGTATATATATATATTTAGAAAGCTTGTGAGGAAATTATTACTCTATTTTTGTTTGACGTGGATCGCTTGTCTGTGTACTTAATAAAGGATTTTCGACTGGAAACAGACTGCCTGCCTTTCTTGGATTACTTTCAAATACTTAGTAATGCTGTACAATTATATATTTTCTATTATTATTTTTTGTTTTGTTTTGACTTAAGACGAGTTTAAGTTCGCCTATGAACCTATGAACCTATGAACTTCTACTACTATTGTCTGATCTGATTAATATACAGTGATTAACTAGAAATATATGGACTGAAAATCTTCCACACAGAGAAGTTTCTTACAGTGTTTGTGGTCTTAAACCCAAATACTTGTCTGTATTTAATGACGTCACTTCCCAGGTATTTGCCAGACAGGTGCAGATTGTAAGAGGAACACACCAATATTATGAAGCAAACTCTGGACAGGCTGCAGATTCTGTACAGTCGACAGGCAACAGGCATGCTTTCGCCTAATGGGCAGCCATTCCCAATATGGGTCCCACCGCAGCACAGTCCAGTTTACATGGCAAAGTACGATATAACCATATGTGTTGTTGCATAACCCACTACACAACACCTACGAACACATGGTCGCAACACCCCACTGTAGGGATGTAAGCCGATGTAATAGGCATCACAAGGTATTATTGTAGTCCTCACCCCCACCCAGGGGTGTGAGTGTCCAACGCAAACACCAAATGCAGTGCATATGCACAGCTGTTGTCATAGACAACATGGCCAGCTGTGGACCTTCCCTGCAGCCATCCTGCTCATGCCTGGATAATTCCCCTAAAAACACCCCCCTTTGTGCCCCATGCACACCACGTACCTATCAGCCCCTGTTCCATTTCTATTAATGTCTATGGTTACACGTAGGTGACACCCTCTTCCCCCACTATATTGCCAGTATCTGGAACCCCAACCCACATGTAGTATCACAGCTGTCCCACAGGACACATGTAACTAACACATGAAGGAACACCACAAGCACACCTGGAGCAGCACAGACTCACCACCTTGAGAACCCCCCCCCACCTCACACTCTATACCACTACATCAACTAGTGATACCGACACCTCTTGTCCTGCCTCGCATACAAATCCCAACATCTGACAAACCTTCCCTATTGCTCCCCATCCAGTTATACCTACAGTATACTATACAGTTACAATGTCACCCCCACTACCTACCTACCTACCTACCTACCTACTCCTTAGCTATTCCCCTCTATTGTACCACACAGGTATGGAATAACTACACCTACCCTGAATACCTGCATGTAGCCTATCCAGACCTGTGAAACAGGAATCCAACCTCACCTTAAATTGACCTTTGTCAACAGTCATACCTGACATGTAAACCTGACCTAAGCATGGATAATACCAACATTTTAACGTAAACTAAGCCTGATGAATGGGGACTTAGCTATGTTATGTCTGTTACCCTCTATGAACGTGAACACCTCAGTATTAATTGGAATAAGTAGCTGGGGTCAATGTGGAGCTCTACACCCCAGGCCACTGCTGACAATGAACAAGCATACAGTCAAATTGCCCCGGTTGACAGATGTGAACAAAATGCATGACGTTGCTAGTGTGTATGCGGGAGCAAGTGGGTGTAAGCCTGTTTGGCCGCCGGTGTGTGAGTACCACACTGGTGAAGCAATGTAGAGGCTAACTCAGTGCAAGATGCCGCAACCAGAGGTCAGTAATGCTGTGTTTCGCACAAACCAGCGCATACCCACCTACAAATGTTCTACAGTGCCTTAGTCACTCTGTTGCCAACACCTGTTGTTGTGGCCATTAACAAAATAATCTACACTGCCAGTTTGCAAAGCCCCGACCCTGCACACTATAGTCGACGTGAGGTCCACTAAGCCATGGCGGATACACATTCAGCTGCTGTGATCACAAACACATCATCCAGCACAGGCATCCAACAGTATAGGAAATGTATATAAGTGTGTAGATTAATACCAGAACACATGTCCATTGCTCAACCACAGTATTATGAGCAGTCTATGTGCAGCATAGAACAGTGCCTGTCCAATCATACTGTAAGAACAGTAGTGCTACATAATACCGAAGGGAATAATGATATATGGTGCACACCGTGGGGGCGTGTGAGCATGCTTCATGCACAGTATGTCACAACTGGGGCATTGGTTCCGTGGAACCGGGAGATGAGGCTGGCCAGGTGTGTGAGCAAACTGCTGCTACACAATACCCTGGCAGGATGCTACCAGTGGGAGAAACACTGTAGACCAGCTATGTCTACTCTTGACACAACAACACGTTCGTCCCTGGTGGGATGAACCAACAGTTGTGGGTCACATTAATGTCACCACCAGTATAGGAGGAGGATCAAGGGAAAGGTTGGTACGTACCTGGACAAAATGGATGAAGAGCCTACAGACGTTTGGGTGGGGACAGTATACTGGAGGTGTACCGAGACGTGCAGAGAGGGAAATGTGTGGAGGTGTGCTATGGCAGTGCTAACAACTGGGGAATGGATGGATGCTGTGTACGTGGATCTCAGGGGCTGGGGGAAGGGAACATGGGTATGTTATTATGGTAGACATATACAAACGAAGCAAAACAGCAATAGTGTAGTGGCCAGAGCATCCACCTAACGCGCACGCATCCCCGGGTCGAGTCCCACTGCAGCACATCCTATTTTCCATGTGATATCCATATGTTAACATCATTGTGCTGTATAACCTACTAAGTAACATTTATATTTGCACAGGAGTACTATGAAGTGTCATAATGACTAAGGCACTAGTAAGCATATGTAAGTGCATAACAGCAGTAGTACACATGGATAAGCAGTTGTAAGTGTGTGTATGTGTATTTGCATGGGGGTAAGCCTACATAGACTGAGCTAAGTAGATGCTAGCTGAGTGTAATGAAACGCAACCCTAGATTAGCATTGCTTAGCTCTGCGCAAACCCGCGCACACTCGCGTACAACCGCTCAAATGTCCCTAACTCACTCTGTATCCGACAGCTGGTGTTCTGCCCTGAAACAAAATATACAGCCTCTGGAAGGCCCACACCCGGGACGCTGCACATCATGCACTACGTGAGTTACCATTAAACCATGGCAGATATACTTAACCACTCATTTCACATACATATCATCCAGTGCAATCAGTCAACGGCACAAGAAATGTAGTAATAACACACCACACAACCTCTTAATGCATTACTCCCGGACATAGTGCGCCATAATGTGGGTACATATAGGGATATCTGTCATATCCTGCTCTAATACACTTAAAACATTGCAAGTTACACAGTTATATGTAGTAGAACACATGTATTGATGGAGATGATATGTCTGAAACACATACGTGTCGGCATGAATGACTGACCTCACTCCTAAGGTCATCCATATCAATTGCCAAGAGAATAAGGTACAGGCCACACATATAGGCCGAACATGCATGGACATATGAACAGCTATACATCTGTAAATGTAGAGACATAGACAGCTATAGGGATATATATATATATATATATATATATATATATATAACTCACAAATAACCATATAACAGCAATCGTACATAGATAGATTAATATGTTTAGTGTGTATATATATATATATATATATCTACATACATACACAGATATATATGGATACATATACATAGCTAGAGCTATATCAATGTCCTGTTCTATCCCTCTATATATGGGGGTTTAACATATATACTTATGCAGATATACATAAATATATATATATTTCCACATGGGAACAGACTCCTGGCCCACTCCATACTACATAACAGACCATGAGCACAGTTAATGGGGGTGGGGGCACAAATGAGGGACACCTGGTAATTACTGCTATGTAACCCCCCCCAGCCCTAACGGATATGCTGTGCAATTTAATAACCAGCACATGCAGTACTTGACAGCAGGACCCACCATAAGACAGCTACAATGCTCCAACAGTAATCCATGTCACCTGTACATGTCAGGCCAATATCTGTAACATATCATGCAGATATGCCATTGTACCACAGGGAATGTACTATGTTGAAGGGCTACACATTACAACGGTACAGATATGCACACGTATCCATACATTGACAATCATGTGCAGGTATATATTTATATATATAAATATATATATATTTATATATGTATATGTATATATATATATATATATATATATATATATATATATATATAAGATATATGGGATATATGGGTACATACACATATACACAGACAAAGGGTATTAGTAGCCATACATATGTAGAAGTAGTGTGGACGTACTTGGTGCAATGTAAATACCCAGCCACAAGCCCTGTAACGGGTACCTGTGACATGTGTGGTGTGGCAACCAGCCCCACAAAGGGGATACTTACATTGCACATATACCCACTCACAATTCAAAGGACATGACACGACACACAGGTATGTATACACAGACAACCTTTATTTGTGTACCATACAATAATGTATGCCATTACTGACAGCACATGGATGTTGATGTATATAACCAGTGATGGCTGCAAGGCCCACACATAACAGTAGATGTAGACAGTTAGGATATATAACATATTATGGTGTCCAGGCTTAGCCCTTCAATTCGTACAACAGTAGACAAAGGATTTGCCTGCACTATACGTAACAGTCAACAATATCAGATGTAGTTCAGCAGCCTCCAATTACACCCTGTAGCCAAGCCCTGGGGGGACAGTCATTACTTGTGGTAATGTCAGTGTATCTGTCACATGTATGGTCCCTGACCAACAAATGTTGTAGGTGTCCATGCTATGACTGGGATGATAGTAGGAATGCTTGCAGTAGTTAATGATAGGCCATTACCTAACAACCCCTAACCGTATCAAAGCAGGGCAAAGGCTGCCATATATGTGGAGGACAAAGGCAGGAATGCAGGGCCATACCCGCAATATTGCAGTTACACACCCTGGAACATGCTTTACAGGATGTGTTGCAACATACCCGTATGTAGGAATAAGACATTAGGGACACAAATTGATATAGCCATGTACTGCTAGCACACAACACACACACTGCCAGTGTAATATCCGACACAGGACCTGTGTGGTGGACAGACAACACATCTCTGTCCAGCTAGAGGATAGGCCCACAGTAGTGAGCTATGCAGTCCAAGTTAAACTAGTATGTGCACACACACACACACACACACACACACACACACACACACACACACACACACACACACACACACACACACCCTGTAACACCAGTACTATGCAAAGCATTACACCACTCTACTCACAGTATGTCTGTATGTCCTGATCCTCCTACATATATGTAGCTGCCCTGAGTGTGCAGGTTCTGCTATAAGAGGTATTGCTACCTGCTGTCTGTAACATTGATTCCCAAACACAGGAAGGATGTCCATCACACAGGGAATGCACAGGGAATGCGCCCACATGATGTAGGGATTCATAGTGGGTGATTGCCATGACAGTGGTAATTGGAAGTACTACACATGTGTACTCAGATATATATATATGGCTATCTGGATAAGTACATGTCCATATCATCCCACCATATGTCCTGGACATGGAATGTAGCCCTACCCCAGCCCCTATAGTCCCAATGTAGTAGTGCAAGGTGATGTCTGGTATGTATAGCTGGTATATTAATAGACATTTGCTACTGTCATTGGGATTGTTGTCACAGTGTGTGGAAGGTGACATCTGCTCATAACATGTGTGCCTTTGGCTACTGACAGATATCCCAAGGTTATCATGGTACAGTACCTGCATATATAGCAGGCTCGACAGCCATGTCACAGCTCAGGGTAGGATACACCTGTGTGACAGTGCATAACCGCAACCAATGTGAACATAGCCACAACCACATATGGTGCGCTAGCATAATAGTACAGTATATGGACTATCTGTCATACACCATTCTCATATGTGCCACTCACAGGATGACCCTACATATATTGGGCTGCTACACAGTCTGGTCTGATGGCTGTCTGTGGTATGGGACATGTGTGTGTATGGCCCTACACACATGTAAGGTAAACGGTATCATACAGTGGGGCAGCATGTAACATCAGATAGAAGGGGAGCTAGAACAATGACATCTACCACAGTCTGTACACAGGCTATAGTACATATTAACAATAAACACACTGCTGACATTCACCAACACTACACAGACCTCAGTACTGTACAACATCCACAGGATTTCCAGGGTATGGCATTAAGTGTAACCCCCACTGTACATGACATGTGTAGCACTCTGATATATCACTGGTGTGTTATCAGATATGATGACACTATTTATGGTGTACAGCACATATGCACCACTTCATGCATGACATATGTACAAAGGTTGACAGAGGTGTGGCTGACAGCATGTACACAGGGCCAGTATAGACATGTTGCTTTGATACCCTCATTAATCTACCATTGTAACGGGGTTTGTTGCAACATATGTCCAATGAGGGATATGTAGTCAGTAACTGTCACGGCCTTCACCATCAACAGACTGCAATCCTCACACTACCTTCTGAATTCCACAGATAGATGCATTGTGGCTAACACATGAAACCATAGGCACAACACTGCCCAGTCTGCAGATGACCCTGCAGATGGGGATTCCTGATATACATGGAACTGATATGGCAGGTATTGCGACATGTACAACAAGCATATCCAGACAAACACTGCTGACCCAACATTACTCCATATGCAGTATAGTAGCACTTACAGTTTGTAGTCAGGTCAGGTACATCCTCCTCCTGTTTGTTGCCCTCTTTCCACAGTGTATGTTGTTAGAGGTAAATCCCCAACCCATCTGAAATGCTGTTTGCCAAATGACAGTTCTAGCTCCTGCTCACAGTGACAGACAAGGGCAACACCATCAGGATATTCCCAGGTATTGGAGTGCGTTTCCATACAATTGGCTATGGGAATGCTACCACACCTGTTCCACATGCAATCGGCTAGGGAAGGGCTGCAATTCATGCAGAGGCCATCAGCTGATCATGAGCATCACATCAAATACACATGCTGCTGCCTAAGCAATGCAGGTGTGGGCCTCCACATCTGCCAGAGAGGGAGTGGGGGAGGCAGACAGAGGTGAATACATGTCAGGGAGGGGTGGGAGGGTAAAACTGACACATGTTTGTGTCACACACCTACCAGCACAGGGTATCAAACACCCAACAGCTATATAGTGCAATCACAGTTCAATGCTGTTATTGGATGCACCACATGGGTTATCTGATGGGGAGCACTCAGAACATATATGTGATGGTGAGTGACATCTGCAACAGAGATACAGTAGATATACATTAGGTGACGTACACATGCCTGTCTGCATGTACAGGTACCAGCGTCAGCACAGGCACACTCACACAGGGACGCACACACATTAACACACTTGGCAGGGCCAAGAGTGCAACTCTTCACTAGTGGGATTGCCACAACACATCAATGTGCAGGGAATACATGCACCACATGGGTGATACAGAGGTTGTATGGGCCGTGAGTATGAGGGGGTGTCAGACATAAGGCGGCATGCTTCACTGTGCCCTAGGGGGAGTAGTGCATGTGGATGTGGATATACGCACCATACAACACACACATGAACACACAAGGTGCCAGTTCGGACATGCATGGGTGCATGTCTGCATGTGCGTGTGGTGGCCAACAGTGCCAACAGGCTATACAAGGGTAGGCGATGAGTATACCTTGGCATCAGGCCACATGACAATGGTCTGCATTGTGGCACAGGCCTGTAGCTTCTGCATTTGCCCACACAGGTGGGTATTGCATCCATCATCCAGTCACCTGGGTGACTATTGTGTGTGGCCAATGCTGTGCATCTCTTGCCATGTATGTGTTCCCTAGTCCATGACTTGGATGGTGTCTAGGATGTGGGCACCTCCTACATGCATGTACAGTGACATGTGGAACTGTACCTGGGGTGTCTGGCCCATGCTGTGAACACAGCTCATCATCAGATGTGCCGGTCTTGCCCACGTGTGGCAGGGAGTGGTACTGGTCAGCAGATTTACCCTGCACCTACATTGATAGCATACTAACAGTATTTCCTGATGTCAGTGTCATCTGTCCATACAGGCCATGTTGTCAGGCATAGTATGTCCATTGTAAGTCACATGTGAAGGCACAGTGGGGTTGCTAACTGTGATTGGCAGGCCTTGATGTCACATGTATGGGTATGGCTTTGCACCCCAGCTTCTCAGCTATTTACATCTGTTATTCTTGTATGGTTGACATTGTGATATATGGTAGGGCCACCATAAATGAAATTAGCAAAACCCCTCCACATTGCCCACAGACTCACAACCACCTCTACACAGGATATGAGTCACACACACACACACACACACACACACACACACACACACACACACACACACACACACACACACACACACACACACGCGTGCGCGCAGACACACTTGTCATGTCTGAGAGTAGAACCCCTACCTAACTAGTTTATGACACTACAGCACTACACAGTTATATTACGCACCATGGACATTACTGAAGTACATCCTCCCCAAAGGTGTATTTCACAATTAATGACATCAGCAGGACTACCAAAGTAGGGCATTTGTAATGTACTGTGAGTGAGTAGCCTATAATGCATTGCTCCATACACAGACACTGAGACACACACAAAACATCCAGAAATGGCATGGATGGAGATGGAACACTACCACCGTTCTAAATCACACTACAGCAGTACGCAGTTACAGAAGGCGCTACGGCGATTACTGGGCTATCACTTTCCCAGAGGTGTACTTCTAGGTGCGTGACATCAGCAGCCTTGCCAAAGTGGAGTATTTGTATTGTATGGAGTGTGTGTAGCCTAAAAAGCATTGCTTTCTACCCAGTCAGACACACACACACACACACAGATTCACACACAAACAGACACAGTTGCCAGGGTTGGGGTTCAAACACCTACCTAACTAGTTTATCAGACTACAGCAGTACGCAGTTACACAATGCACTATGGCAATTACTGGGCTATCACTTTCCCAGAGGTGTACTTCTAGGTGAGTGACATCAGCCTTGCCAAAGTAGAGTATTTGTATTGTATGGAGTATGACAAAACAAATCTTCCAGGACACACCACGAGAACACTGAAGTCTTCTAAAATACGTGCTTTATTCCAATCGATAAAAGGATGTATAAGCGCTTTCACATGCGTCTTGCATGCTTCTTCAGATACAATTCAAAGCTTTCAACCTAACGGTTTATATACATCTCATTGTTAACAATTATCCAAATCATTAAAACAATTAAACTGTTGAACCATAATTAACCAATTAATTAAGATCTACTCTATACATCGTTTAAAGCTATGCATTTCATTTCATTCACTTTACAGGGATAGGTAAAGATAAACTTTACGGGAATAATAACATCCCACATTAAATATGAGAACAAAAATAACATTGTCTTAACATTCCATAATTCATAGTTACTTATACATATCTCATTAAGACCATTTCAATGCTTGTAAACCTCAGAACAAGTTGCATTTTCCTACATGTTCTACTTCTAGGGCGCACACACGCCCAGGATGTAAGGCACTGTTGCTACTAAAAGCGTTGTGCCTGGAGTATTACCACTACAGTGTAATTCATCTTAGCATCTACAAAATAGGCAGCTACGAGCAAGTTACATTTTCCTCATATTCTACTTCTAGAGGCGTGCACATACACTCTTGATGTATGGCACTGTCGCTGCTGAAAGCGTCGTACCTGAGATGTTAATGTTACAGTATAATTCATCTTGACATCTGCAAAATAAGCAGCGATCCAATTTGTTCTCAGAAAATCTTCCGGTACCTACTATGTGTCATTCTATACCCCCTAATAAATATATTAGGTTCAACAATAAATAAATATAAAGACATAATTAAAAAATATATAATAAAGAATAAAGAATGAAAAATAAACATATAGGAAGCACGAGCCTCTTGTTTACAAAACACTACCCATTTCCTGTCATCATTTCATGCCCATGTATGGTCATCATAATCTAAAAAATCCCTTATGACAAATAACAAATGATAAAAAATAATAAAGAAATGATATGAAAAATATATAATATATCTATTAAAATCTTAAAAATCTAAATTTTACACCAGTTTCTAATAAAATTGGAAACTAAATTCATTTAATACTAATTTCTCTACGCTATATGTCATGAATTAAACCTTAGCATATATCTAAAAATCTCAACTATCAAATGCATCCTTTGTATAAATTTCATTCTACAAATGCATTTTCCGTAAGAATTCTACCTCTAACTAAAATTCATTAAGTGTACATAAATACTTTTTTGTACACTGTATAATAGAATCACAGTCATATATACTAATCCTATATCCTTCAAATAAAGCATGTTTTTCATGGACAGTGGCAAATTTCAATAACTCAGAGAAACACTCTAAGTTCTATGTAATGAAAAAACAAAATGAAACATCTTTAAGAAGAACTCAATTGATAGTAATTTAATAATTTAAGGTGCCAGTAAATCATTATATTTCCATATATGTGTCTATTACTAATTTCTACATCCCTTAACCACAAACCAATTTCAATTTATTGTCATAACAATTAACTATACATGGAGACAGTTGCAGAAATGTATAAAAAACATGTGCATAGGAGTCTTATAGCCCATTCTAATGAGCCTGGTTTGAATAGTGTGTATAATATTTATAGTACATATTGGTCTTAGACCGATATTTATGAAATGGACAAAATAAATTTATTTACTTTCTTGAACAGTCATACCTAGGCATCCATCTATTCTAAAAATGGTTTCACTGTTATATAATTATTGATCCCAGGATCTCTATGGGCCCCTGATCTGAAGATCCATTCCATTTCCAACTTTGCTATCATCAGATGTGCCGGTCTTGCCCACGTGTGGCAGGGAGTGGTACTGGTCAGCAGATTTACCCTGCACCTACATTGATAGCATACTAACAGTATTTCCTGATGTCAGTGTCATCTGTCCATACAGGCCATGTTGTCAGGCATAGTATGTCCATTGTAAGTCACATGTGAAGGCACAGTGGGGTTGCTAACTGTGATTGGCAGGCCTTGATGTCACATGTATGGGTATGGCTTTGCACCCCAGCTTCTCAGCTATTTACATCTGTTATTCTTGTATGGTTGACATTGTGATATATGGTAGGGCCACCATAAATGAAATTAGCAAAACCCCTCCACATTGCCCACAGACTCACAACCACCTCTACACAGGATACGAGTCACACACACACACACACACACACACACATACACACACACACACACACACACACACACACACACACACGCGCGCAGACACACTTGTCATGTCTGAGAGTAGAACCCCTACCTAACTAGTTTACGACACTACAGCACTACACAGTTATATTACGCACCATGGCCATTACTGAAGTACATCCTCCCCAAAGGTGTATTTCACAATTAATGACATCAGCAGGACTACCAAAGTAGGGCATTTGTAATGTACTGTGAGTGAGTAGCCTATAATGCATTGCTCCATACACAGACACTGAGACACACACAAAACATCCAGAAATGGCATGGATGGAGATGGAACACTACCACCGTTCTAAATCACACTACAGCAGTACGCAGTTACAGAAGGCGCTACGGCGATTACTGGGCTATCACTTTCCCAGAGGTGTACTTCTAGGTGCGTGACATCAGCAGCCTTGCCAAAGTGGAGTATTTGTATTGTATGGAGTGTGTGTAGCCTAAAAAGCATTGCTTTCTACCCAGTCAGACACACACACACACACACAGATTCACACACAAACAGACACAGTTGCCAGGGTTGGGGTTCAAACACCTACCTAACTAGTTTATCAGACTACAGCAGTACGCAGTTACACAATGCACTATGGCAATTACTGGGCTATCACTTTCCCAGAGGTGTACTTCTAGGTGAGTGACATCAGCCTTGCCAAAGTAGAGTATTTGTATTGTATGGAGTATGAGTAGCCTAAAAAGCATTGCTCTCTACCCAGTCAGACACACACACACACACACACACACACACACACACACACACACACACACACACAGTTGCCAGGGCTGGGGTTTGAACACCTACCTAACTAGTTTATCACATGACAGCAGTATGCAGTTACAGGATGCGCTACGGCGATTACTGAGCTATCACTTTCCCAGAGGTGTACTTCTAGGTGAGTGATATCAGCAGCCTTGCCAAAGTTGAATATATGTATTGTACGGAGTGTGAGTAGCCTAACAAGCATTTCACTCTACACAGTCAGAGACAGACAGGCACGCACGCAAACACACCCTCACACAATTGACAGGTCTGGGGTTAGTACTACTACCTAACTACTCTGTCACTACAGCAGTACGCAGTTATGGGACTCACCATGCATATTCCTGAGCTATAGCTCTCCCAAAGGTGTAATTCACATTGGATGACCTCAGCAGGCTTGTCATACTACTGCTATGGGAAGGGTAGTGTGTGCATGGGCCATACTCCATTCATGTAGGGGTTGACATGCCACATGCGGGCACACACAGGGTCATATGTCACAGGTGCGTGTATACAGCTACTAGATGGCTGCTTCCTTGTACAGTCTTGTTGCACAGCTGGCACGTACACCACATAGTCTGTCCTGCTGACAGGTACTGGTGGCTAGCATCCGCAGTGGGTTGCATCCACACCTCATGTGTTGGGGGCCCTTTGGTTGTGTGCCAGTTGGGACAGGCCCGCATGGCTCCTTGTCATGGTCACCTTCTTCCACACATCTATGTCCATGTACCTGTGGCTTATTATAGTGTGTTGTCCTTACATATTTGTCTGTATTCCTATCCACTGTGTGTGCAAGGCAGGAGTGGTACATACTGACATGTGACCGCACTGAGAACTGCAACTTCCAGATATGTCTGATCCACTGGTGTTTGCAGACATGGCCTTCATGTGTGTGAGCATGCCCAGTATGACCTCTCAGTATGCTGTTGACTGACATTGCCTTCATTCCTCTAAGTGTATGAGCATGCCCAGTATGCCCATCTGTGTTGCATGTGTGGATCACGTCAAGGTTGTTTGTACTGTGGTGATGACCTTTTGTTGTACACTGACAGGTAGCATGCTGTGCCTGCAGGGTATCCATTGGTCATTTGCCATTGACAGTTGCTACATTTCTGCATAGCCAGGGGGGACACCTGACTGTTTCTACTTTTCTACACAGGAGGGAGGGGGGAAACACCTGACTGTTACTGTAAGTGTACGTTGGATGTGGGGGTGCACCTGACACTTGCACACATTTGCTAGGACTTTACTAGTATGTCAGGTACTCCATTTCAGTCTGTAGTCTTACCTGTCCTGCTGGCTAGGGCTTACCAGTGTATTACCACTCGGGCATTATAGATAAGCTCACCAGCTTAAATATAAACCCCTATGTCACTAGATGGATTGCAATCTGGCTCAAGGACAGAACCCACATGGTTAGAATTGCTGGAGCCATGTCAGACTCCAAACCAGTTACAAGTGGTGTCCCACAAGGCTCAGTCCTGGGACCTCTCTTGTTCGGTATATATTTCTCGGAGGTACAGGCCAACACGGAAGGACTGTGGCTGACCAAGTTCACAGATGACTGCAAACTGGGTGCCATAATCGCCTCTCCAGCCGACACAAGCATCCTCCAAAAGGGCCTCATAGAAACAGACAACTGGTGCCAGAGCCATGGCCTCAAGCTAAATGCCAAAAAGTGTATAGTCATCCCTTTGGCAAAACAAAGTGCCCAAATTACCACATAGGTGGAAATCCATTACGTACAGAAGAAGTAATTAGGGACCTGGGGACCCAAGTTGATAGCAATCTCTCATTTGACAACCACATGGCCAAAGTGGTTAGAAAAACATTTTATATAGCCCACCTAATCATGAAGGATTCACATCTAGATCAGGGAGGTCATCGTGCCTCTTTACTCATCCCTCATCAGGCCCATAATTGAGTACAATGCCCTTTTGGGATGTACCTTACCAGACACCTGCAGCAACTGGAAAGACCCCAAAAGTACCTCACCAAGAGGATCAAAGGGCTCAAACAGATGCCATATGCTGCCGGTTAAAGAAACTCCAGCTCTACTCAGTGGCATACCGCCTGTTCAGAGGAGATCTGTGCCTGACGTATAAAGCCATGTCCAACCCGAATTAATGGACATGCTGCACCTCAGAAAATCCAAATCCCATCGAGCTACGCTTTCGAGACTTGAACCTCAGCACTGAAATAAATAGGACATGCTGGAGGGACAGATTCATAACCCAGAGGCTCCCTTCACTCTGGAATAAAATCCCAGTCCAGGTTAGGCAGAGTCCCTCATTGACTCTCTTCAAGAGGAATCTTGATGAGTGGATGGGAGATCGTAGGTTTACCCCGGGTATTACTTCTGTGTCACTGTTAGATAGAGGCATAGTATACTAACCTTGAAAAAGGGCATAGCAAAATAAATTTAAAATGGGTGGCGAAAGCCAAACACATTCTGGCTAGGCTTATAAATGCCCTAGGGCAGATAACCTAGTATGAACCTATGAACCTATGAACCTATTACAGATCCCAGCTTTGTTTACCTACATATTAGTGTCTGACTTCCTAGCCTTCACAACTTACATCCGACTGCCTGGCCTGCTGTGGTCTGTCTGTGTAGGCCTGGGGAAGGGGTTACCCATAGGGCACATTCAGAGGCCATAGTACAGCATTTGTTTGTGTTTGTCTTCACCTGTCCTACTGGCTCAGACTGTTGTTGGGTATGTGATCCTTCCTGACTTGCATATGTGGCTCTTATGGACACCCCTGTCGCTCAGGCCATTTCCTGCAGTGGGTTTTGTCACCCTGTGTAGTACTGGCTACTATGGTGACTCCAGTATGTGTTACAGATCTCATGATGCCACTATGGGTGTCTACTCTCTGCTGCCTTGACATCAGGCCACTCATTTCCCTGGCATGTTCACATCCATACCATAACTACAGGTAATAACACATTCTACTCTATTTGGCAATTGGTAGGTTGATTGACTTACCTTGGGGGTGTGCCGGACTTGAGGATGGTGCTAGAGGGCTGCCTATGTCAGATGCACATAGTACACTCCCTATACACGGTTGGGCACAGGTAGTGTCATGTTTGGCATCCCTTTTATTGTCTGTGCGATTCAGAGAGAGGTGTCATTCCCTGGGCCTCTACTGTGTCAGTGCATATGCTATGCATTGCCTCTTTGCCAAGGCCAGGCCATACTGGGCACGCCCCCTTCTGCCAACTGGGGCAGGCTCAAGTTGTTCCTCCTCCGAGTCACTCTGCACCTGTACAGGCCTTGGCATTGGTGGGGGGCTGTGTGGCCCTGCCCCATGCTGTTCCTGCTGCAGCTGTTTCCGTAGGATCATATTGTGTAGCATAGCACATACCATTACTATTTGGGTACATGTAGCTGGTGAATACTGCAGGGCTCCACCAGATGTGTCTAGACAGTGGAACCGTGACCTGAGCATCCCAAACACATGCTCTATTATATGTCTGGCCTGTGCATGTGCATCATTATGGTGTTGTTGTTCAGGTGTGTGTGCATTTCTGATGGGTGTCATCAGCCACGGCTCCAGTGAGTACCCAGCATCCCCCACTAGGTGACCGTAGGGGATGTCCACATCAGCAAATCTGTGGTACAGCTGCGTCAGTTGCCATATGTGTGAATCGTCATAGCTTCCTGGGCAGCCAGCACACATATTGAGTTTAATGCCCTGGGCATCACATATGGCCTGGCAATTGATGCCCCTGCGGTTGATGTAGGCCCTACCCTGCTCACCGGGTGGTGCTTTGATGCGTAAGTGCGTGCAGTCTATAGCACCCACTACCCCAGGGTAGTTAGCTATTTGGTGGAAAAGATGCAAATTGCAGGTCAACACCTCACGTGTGTTGAGGAAACATACATGCTCACTGGCATGTGCTGACATGGCATCCAGAAACTGGTGGAATACTCTGGATGCTGATGCCTGTGAGATGCCCATGTTATCTCCAGTTGTGGTTAGGGAGGTACCTGTGGCTAATATACCTAGGCCTACACATACCTTGGTATCCAATGGGATGGGTTTCCCTCGGCCAGTGTGGTGTGTCAGGTGTGGCCTGCACAGCTCAACGATTTGCTGTAGGAGGTCTCTGCCCACCCTATAGCACTCCACTATCTCCAGCTCATGTAGCCCCTGGTAGGTTACACTGGGTCTGTATACTCTTCTCTGTCTCCTCACTGTGGGTTGTTATGCAGCATTGACATCCACACCACCCTCAGCCTCTTGCACATGTTGTTCTATGTTGCCTTCTGCAGCCCTTCTCATTTTGTAGGTTTGGTTTTAAAATGTCCCCGCTTGTATACACCAGTGGTGTAGAGTGTGGAAAAACCAGGGGGGTAGGTGTTTGCTTGGTTTATAGTGGTGTTCTGGGCTGGGCTGGTCTTCTGCCTGTGTGATTAGCTGATTCTGATATATTTCACCTGGCAGTTCAGCTTGTTCTCCTTGATTACCTTCCTACTGCTGTTTTCCCTTCCCATTGCTCCCTGTTTAGGCCCGTGTGCATACCATGGAGACAGAGTGCTCAAATGTGCACAGAGCTGCTTTTTTCCTGGTTTAACTTAATTTTTCTTTTTGTAAAACCCGGAGCACACCCGCTTACACTTTGTAAAGTGTGCTAGGCAGGTTTAGACACACCCCTAGCACAGCTGTGTTAAGCTAGGAGCAATCCCAAGCCACAGGTCTTCAATCCACTTACAGTATGCCTGACCCCCCCATGATGTCACCTATATCTTAGTCTTGCACCCAGCTATTTATACTCTTATACTCTTGGGATCTGCCTCACACCCTGGGAAAATCTGGGATTCACTAACCTTTCCCTCATTTCATTGCCTGCTAATGCATAGTTACATATCCCACACTGAGCCTCTCCCGTTAGCAACCATTACTCACTGGCCAGGTTGTCTTCTGCCTGCCATTGACTTGCATGGCAGAATACTGATTTTAGTTAGAATGCTTATTTTAAGTTTATTTTATTATTTTCCCCCCGATCCTGTTTGCGTCGCTGCCCTATGCTTAAACAGGTGAGATCTGTGAAAATGAATTAAAAGTTGTTTATTTTTTTAAACAGTTTGCAACAATGCCAATGGCCTTCTACTTGGACATTGGCATGCTTCCTCAATGATATGCAGCCTTTATTTGGAGCTGTCATAGCTCCATTTTGTAAATTGCAGAAATGTACTCGGTTACTAACTGAGTACATTTCTGCACACTGCACTTGTCCTGCACAGCTGCCAGCTTCCTGTATCATATATTACCCTCATTTGCATGGTTTTCACCTGCTAATGAGGGTAATTTACATACAGGAGCTCGGTCCAAGCAGGATTAGCCTAAGAGCTCACGTGCACGTCCCGGGAGCTCGTTCCTGGATCGCACGTCGGCCATATTGCCGAAAACAGCTCTTAAACTAATCCTGCATGCTATAAAGGGCTTCGTAAATCTGGGGGATTAACTATATGTAGTTTTACATTTTCCTTCATAAACTTTATTTGTATTATTTGCCAAATCCATTTATTAGCATCTAGCATCTCCAAAGCACTTTGCATTAGACACTGCAGTAACTATTTCTTCAATAGTACGAAGTGGATAATGCTTCATCTTAATAGGTCTATTGAAATCTATTAAAATCTAGTGGAGCACTAAATCTTATCCACTTTCGCATGAATATTATTTCCTAATCACACCCATGCAGTCTGTTTGGTACACTTCTTTCCCAGTTTTGTCCTTCTGTGCAATAGAAACTCTTCTTAGAACATACACCGCTGATAGAATATGGGAACACAAAGGCTTTTTCATTTGTACAAAGTAAAATCACTGAAAGCACTTAACTATTTTCAGTGGTAACGGACTTTATACTTTCCCATGGAGTAGGTATATGTTTGTTTGGGAGTTGTATTCAGTGTTCTTACTTTAAAAAAATAGCTTACTTTAGATTCATTGGAAGGTGTTTTCAGTGATTGCACTTTGCAAAAATGACACTCACTGAAATTATCTTTGGTGAGTTGACATGAATCTGTAAAATATTAGGACTTAACTGAATACTATGTACACCTGATAAAAGCCCTTGCCTGATACCAGTTGTAATAATTGAGAATCACCATGTCACACTAAAGATTCACTTCATGAATCCTTTTAACAATATACAGCATTCTGAAGATTATATGGCACAATACAAATGAAGCTTTTATTCCAAATATTCTAAATAAAAGCCTGAATTTCTTAATTTTGTACTTAAAATATAATAAACTCTGGCCCAGAAGATGTACATGATGTCCTGAGTACGTAAGCAATTTACACCTAGATGATTTCGGTACTGATTCTCACATACTCATCTGCTTGAACAGTTCAGCAGATATTACATTGCATTCTGCCCCAAACTTAAACCCTACATTTTTAGTATTATTGTAGTTTCTCAGTCCCAGCTGCAAGTCCATGCAACCCGCTCTTATCACCATGACACCAAATACATTCTGACATAAAATGGTGCCCACAAACAGCACTTTCTTTGATTAGGATTTTGAAATAAATTATCCAAGATGTTTTACTCCACACAGTACAGTCTTTTAGAGCTGCAATTTTTTATTTCACATTTTATTCACTTTATCAGAAGGATTTCTTCTTATAATGGGTACTGTATACTCGATTCAATGCAGGACATTTTGTCTTGTTATTCTTCTACATGAATTACAGAGTGAACTGGCACCTCACCTGTGTGCCCTGTTCAATCACAGCCTCACCTCAGGCTTTGTCCCTAATGAATGGCACACTGCTACAGTCATCCCTCTTCACAAAGGAGGAGCGACTACAGACCCTGGGAACTATTGTCCCATTACCCTTATGAGTCTGCTATGCAAATCTATGGAACGCATCCTCATGGACCTAATAAACAAGGATATAGGGAATCTCTAGACTCTGGATCTCACACAGTTTGGTTTTGTGAAGGGTAGATCATGCCTGCTCAACTTGGTCGACTTCTTTGAGTCAGTCACCAGAACTGTGGATGAAGGCAAAGTTGTTCACACAGCCTACCTTGATTTGGCCAAGGCCTTTGATACCATTCCTCACTCAGGAATCATAGAAAAACTCACTAAGCTAGGCATCAACCCCTATATCACTAGGGGGGGGTTGCAAACTGGCTCACAGATAGAACCCACAGTGTGAAAGTAGCTGACTCCAAGTCAGACTGACGACTAGTCATGAGTGGAGTTCCACAGGGTTCGGTCTTGGGTCCTCTCCTGTTTGGTATCTACTTCTCTGAAGTCCAGACCAACACAAAGGGACTGTGGCTGGCACAGTTCACAGACGATTGCAAGTTGGGAGCTATTATTAACTCCCCAAGTGATGTTGACATCCTACAGAATGGCCTCACTGAGACCAACGATTGGTGTCAGAACCATGGGCTTAAGCTCAATGCCAAAAAATGTGTCATCATTTCCTTTGGGAGAAACCCGGTTCGCATGAGTTACCACATTGATGGTAGTCCACTGAATACAGGAGGCATTATAAGAGATCTGGGAACACAGGTTGACAGCAACCTCTCTTTTGATCACCACATTGCTACTGTGGTCAGAAAGTCCTTCTATATGGCGCATTTCATTACTAAGGGTTATGCATCCAGGAAGAAAGAGGTCATTGTCTCCCTCTACTCTTCTCTTATTAGGCCAATCATCCAGAACAATGCCCCATTTGCATGTACCTCACTAGACACCTGCAGCAACTGGAGAGGCCACAAAATTACCTCACAAAGAAGATCATAGGCCTTAAATACTTGTCCTATATAGACAGACTCAAAAAACTCCAACTATTCTCTGTCTCATATCGCCTACTTAGAGGCGATCTCTGCTTGACTTACAAAGTCATATCTAACCCAGCTCTGTTAGAAATGCTACATCTAAAGAAATCCCAATCCCTCCGCACTACATGCTCCAGAGACCTCACCCTCATTACCACAATCAACAGAACATAGTGGAAGGACAGGTTCATAACCCAGAGACTGCTGGGAAATAGAAAATTCACCCCGGGGATAACTCCAGTGGCTGTACTTGATAGATGCACTGGGAACTAAGGTCAGGTGGCATGATGCCTGGGTAATCTTATGGCTAGGCTTGTAAAGGCCCCAGGGCCATTAGCCTAGTACATACCTATGAACCTATGAACCTATGAAATGCATTTATACAAAGAATCATCTGCACTATACTCCCTTTTTAAAGTTAAATATATATAACATTTTAAAGGTTTTCTTCTCACTTGCTATGTGCAGAAAAAGTTGCACACTGTACCATTTCGGCCTTTTCAGCTATGCCACTTGCTCTGAGAAATAAATGAAACTTTAGAATTCACAGCTTCTACTTTTCTGTGAGATTACCATACAGAGACAAGATGACTTTGGAGTCTGCCTGTTCTATTGTTTTAATCAAGATCAGATGAAACAAAGTTTTTTTTTTCTTTTATATGATATCATTGTGATAGCCTGCATTGCGCAACAGTACAGTTTTTTTCTGACACTGTGTAACATTTTGGAAATATTCAGGATAATTGAGTAAATATTTGAAAGAAAAACAATGACATGTTATACTATTGCTTTAAGTTACTTGCTTAGAACGTATTTTTCTCAGAACAGAACCAAGATACCATTAGATATATAATCCTAGTATTGCAAGGTGCTTCTCTCTCTTAAATAGACATTCTATATTATGTACTATACCCCTATGCAAAACACTCAGAAGGTCATTTATATCCAATTTCTTAACAACCTGCACTCTAAGACTCTTTAGTGCGTCTGCCATAACAACCACAGCCTTACTGTTTGTCTACAAAACCATTTACACTATAATAGAAAAACAGAACCCTAATAGAAGATGCCCGTGTGAACCTGAGCATAAATTTGACTTAATTTCCCATGTTCTTATAGTTTAAAAAAAAGAAAGAAAGCATCCATAGAAATCCAACGATTTATTGTATAGTTAAGCGCATTTATCTGCTGAATAGCTAGACTTCCTCAGAACAAATAAAAGCTCAAAAACAGTCAGCTTAAATACACTAAACCACACCCAAACAATCCAATAAAACAATTAATACTTGAGAACATCTCAACCATCACAGAACATGTAATGAATATATGTGGAAAGAAAGTTTTTCCAAAACCTACTGATAAAAAATGTAATTATAAATATAAAACAGTATGAATGAAATGAATAATAAAAATTGATATATGAAAATATATATATATATATATATATATATATATATATATATATATATATATATCTACAAGATTAAGAAATAAGATTAAATAGCTAACATAGATTTCAATTTTAAAAGACTAGAAATTGAAATGACATCACTGAGTCCAGGGGGACGTCCAGCATTACACCTAAGTTGCCACTTGAGTTCAAGAAACTCCAAATAAATGTCTTGCAGTCCACCCTTCAGATCATGCTCAATACAGTCAATAACAGTAAACTTGAAGGAGTGAATAGGGTTGTCCATTTTTCTATGTTAGCTTTTTTATCTCAATTTTTAATCTTGTATTATATGTATATATATATATATATATATATATATATATATATATTTTTTTTTTTTTTTCTTATGTCAATTTTTATTATTCATTTAATTCATACTGTTCTATATTTATAATTACATTTTTTATCAGTAGGTTTTGGAAAAACTTTCTTTCCACATATATTCATTACATGTTCTGTGATGGTTGAGATGTTCTCAAGTATTAATTGTTTTATTGGATTGTTTGGGTAGGGTTTAGTGTATTTAAGCTGACTGTTTTAGAGCTTTTATTTGTTCTGAGGAAGTCTAGCTATTCAGCAGATGAAAGCGCTTAACTATACAATAAATCATTGGTGGATTTCTGTGGATGCTTTCGTTCTTTGTTTCTGGTTGAGTTTTCACAGTTTTCTGAACTAACTTGATCTGTAATACAGGTTCCCCTTATTTGGTTTTATAGTTACTTTGGAAAGCATAGGAGGCCGCGGTGGTGCAGCAGTTAGCATTGCCATCTCACAGCAAGAGGATCTCTGGTTCGATTCTCGGCTGGGGTGCCTTCTGTGCGGAGTCTGCATGTCCTCCCTGTGGTCGCGTGGGTTTCCTCCGGGTGCTGCGGTTTCCTCCCACATCCCAAAGACATGCAGTAGGTGGATTGGACACTCTAAATTGGCCCTAGGTGTGAGTGTGTGCGCATGTGTGTGCCTTCTGTGGAATGTTGGGCGCCGAGCTGGCAAGTCGATACTGTAAAAACTCCACTGTCAATCATGAGCAGACAGATGATCCGCTGTGGCAACCCCTAACCGGGAGAAAGCCAGAAGAAGAAGTTACTTTGGAAAGCATGCAACAATGGCCCTTATAAACTACATCTTGCATGCAAATTCTGAATACTACAAAGGTGTTTCCAAGGGTTCACATTAAGACTTCAGCTCTTTTTTGTCTTTATCTACTCAGGCCTTTTTCCTAATCCATAGGTGATTCTGGCTTCATCTACTCAAACCTTTTTCCTAATCCATAGGTGAACATCACCTACTAAGCTGATGATATTATTCTCATGAGGTCTGACTCCTCAGGATAACTGTTAGCAATCAGCTACAAAAACAAACAAACAAACAAACAAAAACAAACAAAGAAACAATTCAGTCTGACTAGTTGTCAGACAAATAACAATAGGTGCAGATGACACCAAAGCTGTATTATTTATCACCAAGAGCAGAAGCAGCTGACTTGCCAATGACTGAGTAATTATGGTATCAATACACACTTGAAACAGAATCATGTTTTGGGTACTATGGTGTTATATTAGACCTCTATATTTTCCCTATGTGTTGATGGTATATAGAAGAAAGTATTGTTCATGTAAAAATTACATTTTAGAGTTGTCTTCTTCCTTACTGTAAGAAGCAAGTCAGAACTTTGGTAAATGAAACATGCTCTTAAGCACTGGAATATTGTCTCCCCTTCCATCCTTCTTTGAAAAAAAATATTGATTTCTGGATCAACAAAATGAAATCTGTTACTTTTTTAAGCACCCACAAAATGAACATCATTTTGGCATTGTGTCCACAGCAAAATGCATATCTATCTAGCATCAAGCCATTTATCTGATTACTATTTTAATATTCATATGCAAAAATGCCCAGCACTGAGTAATTGCTTCTTCACTAGTTTGGTCTCATGTTACTTCTACTCCATCAATACTTTCCCTTCTGCCTTTAATCCTGTACTCACCATTTCTTTACCCCCAGGTATAAAACCTTTACATGTCAAGTTGTAAAAAATTCTAGATGCTTACCATAATATTGTCTATGGCTAAAGAGGCAGCACCCTCTCCTTTGAAGCTGGAAGACCAAATGTCTGGGTGATGTATTTCCACCCATCTGATTAGATTCATTATCCCAATACTGACATGGCAGTGTAGTACAGGCAGGTGCTGCACTCCTGATTTTGTGTCCTTCAGATGAGACATTCAACCAAGGCCCCACCTGCCTGAGCTGATCAGCTCAGATAGATGTAAAAGATCCCATGGCAGCTATTAAAAATGTAGGGGGCTTTATTACATAATTCTCCATTCAATATTTATACTTTGTCTAATTCAGTGCATATAGTGCTAATTTATACATCATTTACATGTGTTTCCTTCTTTCTTTTTCACTTTATATACATTACATACATCCCTTCATCCTACTCCCTTTCAGCCATAACAACCTTTAAATTCTTCTTAAAATAAAATCACAGCATCACATCTTTCTGCACAATAATTACTCACTTCTACATTTCCATCAAATCCATACTCCACTAAACAAAATCTTATCTGTGTTCTTTATCAAGATATTACAATCATTTTCATGTGCCTGCTATAATATCATCCTCAGATCCATTCAGTCATAACAATTTTCCTGTTATGATTTTTCCAGAACACTTGAAATCTCCCACACAGTATTAATGCATGGAAACCAGTCTTCTCTAATTTAAATATATATCTCAAAATGTGCTGTTTATCCTTCATCTGCTCTTTACTAGGTAATATTTAACAACAATCTTCACAATAACTGATGTTTCTCAATTCTTTTTTGGATGTTTTCTGTCTCTTTTATCCCTTTTCTTTCCCTTTTACTTAACAGTTCCTAAGGTTTAACACAATAATGCTCGTTTAACATAATAATGCTCTTTTATTGTGTATTTAACCCCATTCCTTCCTTTCATAATTCCCTGTCCTTACTTGTTTTTCACAATATCATTGTACTGACATAATCATTCCTCTCATTTACATCATACTTGTTTTTTCTTTTACTGATTTTTCACTATAGCAGCATTTCACAGAAAAGTTGTTCTTACCTTTTATATTATAAATGGTACTTCTCTTCAGACAGATATGGTCATAAAAAACGTAGGTGTTTATATGGATAGCTCTTTCAGTTGATCATCGTGTTTCCACTGCAGTCAGGAAATTCTTCTATCTGGTCTAGTTAATTTCCAGTGGAATATCTTGAATATCCAAAGAAGCCATCCTACCACTGTACTCTTCTCTTGTCAGACCATCATTGAATATAAAGTCCCTTTTGGTATGTACAAATCCAAACATATTGCTCAACTGGAAAGGCCGAAAAACATTTTAACCAAGAAAATAAATGGTCTTAAATCCTTCAATTATCCTAATAATTGGGCTGCGAGGTGACCTGTGTCTTGTTTTTTGAGCCTTGAAATACCACTCTTATGTGACCTCCTATTTCTTTGTAAAAGCAGTGGCTCTACAAACACCCACACTTTGGACTTAAATATAAACCCATAAATAAGCAAGACTAACTGGAGAGATAGGATCCTATCTCAATGTATTCTTAGGGTATGGAATAAGTTATCACTACAGATCAAACAAAGTACTACATTGGCCACCTTTAAGGCTAGCCACGATGAATGGATGAGTAGATATAAATTAACACTAAAGGTTATCATGCACGGCCTTGCTCCATTTGGAAGGTGAGCACTATTCAGAAAAG
Source organism: Protopterus annectens (assembly GCF_019279795.1). Lineage (NCBI taxonomy): Eukaryota > Metazoa > Chordata > Ceratodontiformes > Protopteridae > Protopterus > Protopterus annectens. Next base: position 121,520,546 of record NC_056734.1, on the reverse strand, counting down.
AGTTACAAGAACTTTTAAGTTTGCTTTCTTAAAGGTATATATGGCTAATCATCTTACAGTTCCTGTAACCACTTGTCTAGTATATTACTATTTTCCTGTCAGGATATTCTTATATTTTTCCATAACATATTTCCCACCATGCCTTTATCTTCCTGGTGTATCTTAATATCCAAAATATTGAAAATGGGTCAAATATACCACCAGGTTTATTAAACATAACCACATCATCTTTCTCATATTGCAAAACTTCCTCCATGAAGAAAAAAATGAAACTGATGCCATATTGTTTACGTTCACTAAACATGGACATTTAGAGAGAGAGTTGTCGTCGTTGTATCTTTCGGTTTTTCCCAGTTAGGGGTCGCCACAGCGGAACTCCGGTCCGCTAATGATTGGCAGCAGATTTTTACGTACCGAGTTGCCAGACCTGACGTACAACCTTCAACGATGGTACGCCCATTCACGCATGTCTCCACACAGAAGACGCTTTCGCTGAGAATCGAACAGGACAACGTCTTGCTGTGAGGTGACAACGCTACCGCAGCACCAATCATTTAGAGAGAGAGTAAAAAACTAAAATAAATAAATAAAAATAAAACTAAAGCAAATGACTCTTCTAACAAAGGTAACTGCAGCACAGTTACAAATACTTGCTGTTTTTTTTCCTTTCATTAGCCACAACTTAAATAGCAGTGTTTAGTGAGTGAGGGAAAAATAAAACAAAAGTAATGCAGTTTTTTCATGTGAGTGAATGTGGCTGTATGTGTGAATGTGAATGAGTGTAAGTGTGTGTGTGTGTGCACGTGTGTGTGTGTGTGTGTGTGTGTTTGTGTATGTATGTGTGCGTGTGTATGAATGAGAGAGATTTATCAGGACAAATTTGAAATATTTTCCTAATTTACTTAAAAATGTTAATACAACAGCATGTCCTTTATAAATGCCTTTTTTCAATATTAAGTAGCAGAAAACCATAATGGATAAAGGTATTGATTAGTTGTAGTTATTTTAAGGAGAAATAAAATGAAAAATATGGGGCAAAATCAGGGACATTCTACAAAATCAAAGACAGCTGAGAATGATAGGGGTGCATTGTTTGCAATGTATGTGTTGTTTCATTCATTTGATCATAATGAGGCATCTGTGGTGCAGACAGTCAAGAAAAGTAGCAATTGGGCACATGCATATATGTAAGTGTGTGTGTGTGTATGTGTATACAGCAATAACCCACACCTGGGTGTGGGTAATGCTGGATTTACCCATGGTTGGTGTGGTTTGGTCACGAGGGCGAAGCATTGTATAATGCCTCCTTGCTGCCCTTCCACAGCTGTCTGGTATTCTGCGGCAGTTCTGATGTACTGCGCATGCATATGCCTACGCAGTACATCAGAGCTGTGGGCAAAAGCAACGGAGAAAGCAAGATCTCCATTGCTTTTTACAAACTGTTTCGCTATGTTACATGGGTTTAACATAGCGAGACAGCTTTAGCAAAAGCAATGGAGAATCTCCGTTTCTTTTTTTAAAGTTGTCTCGCTATGTTAAACCCATTTAACATAGCGAGACAGTTTTGAAAAAAAGCAACGGAGAAAGCAAGATCTCCGTTGCTTTTTACAAACAGTCTTGCTATGTTAAAAGAGTTTAACATAGCGAGACAGCTTTAAAAAAAGCAACAGAGAATCTCTGTTGCTTTTTTTAAAGTTGTCTCGCTATGTTAAACTCGTTTAACATAGCGAGACAATGTGAAGTAATGGAGATCTTGCGTTCTCCATTGCTGTAAAAAAAGAGTTATAGTAATGGAAAATGTCTGGGCGACCGGACCTTTTTCCATTACTATAACTCTGATTTACAACGTGCACGCTGACCAATCAGCGTGCACGTTTTTGAATATTAATGGGGGGGTCGTTGTATAATAGATGTTAAATACTTTCACAATGTATACATGTTTATTTTGAATGTAAAATATGTCTGCCATCAGGAATTATATAAACCACATCAAAAGGAACACGAACAAGAAAATAACTGGTAGGACATGTAGTTCTTTTATTACATCTGTTCTGGTACCACGGCTTTTTGCCTGCTCTTGGAACAATTTTAGTCTCCAAAAATGTCCCTATATACAATTCTTTTTCATCAATAATTCAATTTGATTATACAATTAAATAATTAAATAATTAAATGCCTTACTACAAAGCCAGCCTTCAAAATTCAAACAGACTGAGGAAATGTTTTTAAAGTCACAGTTATTACATCCATATTATACGTTTTCTTCAATCAATAACTAATGTGCATACATAGATAATACTGCAGTTTTATACATTTTTCCATATTTTAAATACATCTGATATTCAATACATATGATATTAAATAACTTAATATAAAAATAATAAACTGCATTCTATATATCATTAATGCATGTTCATTCTGTCAACATAATATATATTTTTTTACATATTTTTCTACATATAACAAAATCTAAACTAAGAATATATATTTCAATGCATATATAATATTTGATGAAATTTTTTTTAAATAAAACCCCTTGTGAAAAATTACTTGTGAAACACATTACATTAACAATTCTACCAACCATCCCAGTGAGCACACTTGTAATTTAGCTATTAATGTAATATCTCCCATATTCTTCTATACACACACACACAAAAAAAAAACAAATCTATGAATATAAAATACAAAAATACCAAAATACACATTCCTGAAATACTCATCCATACAATGTATCTGGGAAAACCCTATTGCTATAAACAATCATACCAGGAATGTGAATGCAAAATGCACTCTCCAAATGTGTTCACTGGTATAATGGGCCTAATCAACCTATAACACTAAAACTTGTCATAATATTGAATTACAAATCTTTCAAATTCCCTTCAGTTCAACATTCTAAATAATAATGGCTTTCACTATGATGTGCCTTATCTGCATTCCTAATGTAACCTAAAGTTTAAAAATTTTCAAAATGTTCATACTTTTACTAAATTATTCTAAATATTCAAATTATTTTCCAAATTCATTCCCTGAGGATATTAAGTATGAAAACGGATGATCATTTGGTTCTCCAGTCTGTTTAACTGCTTTTTGAAATCTCCATCTCTAAATGGACTCTCAGGTTTTTGCCTTCTCAAATCCCACAAGTGTTCCATGATTCATACTTTGGCCTTCCTGGTAGTTTGACCAATCTACCAGGAAATTGGATCACAGTCATAACCTATAATACAAATAACTCCACAGCTGTCAAAATTAGAATATTCACTGGCCATGTATAATTTGCCATTAATCCTTGTACCATCCAGATTTTTTTATTCGATTACATGTTGAGCATTTTTCACAGCAATAGGTTCCAACCATTTTACCTATTGTATCTAAATGTTTTGGTTTTAAACCTTCTCTATTCAACAGTTCTTTTAAATTGTTGTACCTACCATAGGAAAATGCTATATGCTTAGGAAATAAAGAACTAATGGAAACATCCTCACTTACTATTTTCCAAGCTTGCCTGACAATCATCTCCAAAATAGGAGAAAAGTCAGAATATCTTGTGACAAAAAATAATTTTTCTTCCACCCTTCCATCTTCTCTATCATCTCTAATAGTTCTTCCATATTGGTTGGAACCATCCCTCCCTCAGACTTCACCAGTATCTATGACCTTATTTTTAGCTTTTTGTAATATACGGTTATCATATCCTCTGTTCTTTAGTCTAATATATACCTCATCCAAATTGGTTTCTTTTAAATCAACTTCAGAGGTATTCATAAAAATTCTTTTAAAGTCACCATATGGTAGTGAATCAATCAGATGGGGGTTTGCATACTGGTTGCATGCAAGAAATTGTTGACTGCTGTGGGTTTCCTATACGGTTTGTGCTGTACCCTTTTATCAATGTTTATATAGAACATGACATCCAAAAACTAAATGCTTTCCCTACCAACTTCCCAAGTAAACCTCAACCCGTGTGAATTATTATTTAAGGTTCCCATAAATTCTACAACTTCTCCTTGCTCACCTTTACATATAAATAGTAAATCATCTATGTATCTCTTGTAGTATACTACATTTCCTCACATAGTACTCATGTAATATCATAAACTGATTTTCAAACTCACCCATATAGACTATAGCATACGATGGGGCAAATGCTGCACCCATCGCCGTTCACCTTGTTTGCAGGAATTATACACCCTACAACATCTATTAAACATTAGGCAATATTTGCCCCACAAGGGCACCTAGCCTAGTACTTACCCATGAACCTATGAACCCATTAGACAGATGATATATTTTACATAAAAATATAAAAATGTATATACTAATAGTAAAACAAATGGAAATCATTTTAACAGATAGTCCATTTTCTAACTGCTATAATACCCTCCAGGGTGGGCATAATAGGGGAAATAATGCACTTTCCATGAGATGAGAGGCCCTCTGCCTGTGGAGGCATGCCTCATAACACCCATGGGAGGTCTGCTATGTCCCAACACGAAAATCACGAGACCACAGCCACATATCTATTGTCGGTGTTGGTGTAGTGCCTCTGTCCTCCTTCTCAGATGATAGTTTGTTTAAAATATGGGGCCAAACAGCAAATCAGTAATGAATGTAAAAAAAAAAAAGAAAAAGAAAAAGAAAAAACTCCTTTGCATAGAAAATACCTAAAAAAGAACTACTTGCAGTGCAACCCTGCTGTCACAACCACACCTTCCTTTGCCATCACACTTGATGTTGCTGAGCTTACACCTGATTGGAGCTCCCTCTGCATTGGATCTCTTTGATGCTAATGATGTTAACTCCATCATCATGTGTAATGATTGATGGATCTTTATGAATGACAATTAGGCACGACAGCACCACACAGTGGGACAGAGAACAGCTATGTAGTGAGGTAGATACATCATATACAACAAACTGAAATATATTTAGCACTAGAAGTCATTGCATACCATTCTCATTCATTAAAGGAAAAAAAAACTTTGTATGACACATCAGTGCCATGATCCATGTCTATCATAGTAGTGACAGGTGGTAAATATAGTACACAAATAGCATTTATGTAACCATGCACGATGTTTATGAATCTAAGGTCTCCTTGGTTCGCCTGAGATGTGTAATCTTATGAGATTTCAGTGTCTGTATCTATACTGAGTTAGGCTTCCTTGTATCTGACTTTTACTACTTCCCGAAGTCCACAGAAATCATTCTGCCTGTTCATGTGCCTTATTACAGAAATAGTATTAAATAAAATTGTAACTAAATGATACTTTATGCAATCAGACAGATTTAAAGAATTATTACCCAGGAAAATTATCTTTGGAGGGGGAGAAAAATCATTGTACCTTTAACGTGGTGAGCTGCAGTTCCCATACCCTTGTGTTACAACTGGTTTTACATCCTTGGTTAACAGTAAATCTGTAATTCCTCTGCTTTGATGTTTTATTACTCCAGAGCTGTAATATGTAAGCAGTAGACATTTGAAGGAATGCAGAGTCTCCTAGTTCATATGCAAAGAGACTTGCTTTTATTGAAATATATTATTAGTTCTTCTCAGTTCTGGAGTTTGTTTATTTGTTTTCAGACAAAGCCATTTTATTCACAATGGGACCTCTGACTTTGGCAGCCAGAGTATTTATTGGAAGTACTCATGTCACACATAAACTTTCTGTCCTAAAATGACTGCACAGGTTACCAATCACTTTTGAATCATCTGTAAAGGACTGCCATGTTCACTGTCCTGGCAAGGAGGCTAGAGCTCTGATTATGCTCTTGTGTCCTGGATTAAAACAGCAGAACAGATGTCAGAGGACCAGCTGTGTGAAAAGGAAGATGCAGCTACTTGCCTGCCATCTTATGTCATGAAGGAAGATACGAAAACTAACAATGGTACTGTCAGGTCCAGTCAAGATTCCCAGAACCTTCGTAGCTGACACTTCCCTTGACCCCAGTAGACATTGTATGACTAGTTCCCATGCCAGTCTTACTGTGGGTAAGCATATACACATAATTAGGGCCATCTGGGCAGATTGCTCACAGCAGCCAACTAGGGAGAATCAGGCTGCTCCTCCCCAGCTCTGTGCACCACCTGAGTATGCTGATGGGGACAAGTAGTCTCAAAGCGCAGGCTATAAATAAGGAACTTCACAGCTAGGGCAGCAGACCAGGAAGCAGGAAGTGAGGGTAGGAGGTAGCCAGCAGCTGGAAGCACCTTGGATGAAACCAATAAACTGAAATAAAAAGATACTGTCAGACTTCACTTTTCATCTTCCAAATGGCTGAGTGAACGATATTGCTCATTAACGAGCCTGTAATCAAGGTATTGTTGGGGAGTCTACTAGATCAGCTAATACCAATAAGACATAAGCAGTTTCTCCTACACTTTGGAATTCTGTGCCCCATTGCCTGGGAGACTGGCGTTTAACTAACTATGTCCTTTTCATTTTTATTTTTGGCAGTATTTCTATTTTTCTGTTATCATTGGTTTTATTGCATTTATCCTGTTTCATATTTTGCCATTGCTGTACAGTTCCTTAAGTGTAGAAACGCAATTTATGAATAAATTAATTGATTAAAGTTGTCTAGTATTTGCAATGTAGCACAGCTTATTCAAAAATGTAATATTAATTATAATGAGATATGTCCTGAGTTGACTGCTAAATATTTTATAACAATCACAGAGAGACCACTGTATTCTGAACTGTCAATCAGTAAGGTCCAGAAATGGCAAACTGTGCACTTTGCTACCGTTCATAAAATAATACTACAGCAAATGTAATGGGTTTGACTGCAGAAGGCTGATGTCCTTTGATGTGGATGAAACCTCTAAGATATACACAGCTGGACGAATGAAGAGGAGACTGAAAGTTAAAAAAAAATACAGAATGAGACTGATATTCACGTGTAACAATACTCCCTACAAATTAATAAAAATTAAAAGAAATACAAACTTTGATATCTATAGATATTCGATGGATACTAAAATTAGATGATGCCTGTGATTGTCAGCCAAAGATGAATAACTTCTATTTGTGCAATAAGCTTTTGCAAATGTAATGAAATTGTTGCCTAGCCTACAGCAGATATATTTTGTATGACTGTGTGATACTAACATCCACTTGCTCATTTGATGAAATGTGAATTTCAAACCCTGCATTTTTATGTAAAAAAATCAAGCTCTTTTAAGATGGAAAGTCGACTGTAGTCATTAGAGCAATGTGAATGGTGTAAAAAGCTGCCACTAGAGGGCACCACAGATTTCAAGCAGAATTGGGATGCATAAACTGTAAACTCTTTGAGTTTTTTTTTTTTTTAATACAAATCCGGAATAGAATTTATCGTAATCTGAAATATGCAGAGTTTATACAGCTTCTAAACAGTCACACACAAACTCGTGATCTGTTAAAAGAAAACTACAAACAAATAAAAAATCAGAAATGTCTCCAAAACTAAGAAACGCTTGCCAGGAATTAAAACATGAATGCAGAGCAGCACTGTAATTAGGATAAACAAATATATACCTTGTTCATCATTAAACAAATGAGTCACATCTTAACTCTACTATAATAAATGTAGTTTGTTCAGCATAAGTCAGACAAAAGCATCATATTTTGCTCTGATATAATAAATTCAATGTAGTAAGGCAATAAAGGTTGTGCAAAACACAGACTACATTGCCACACAGCAAAATCAAGAGGCTCTCCAAAGAAAATAGGTCATGTGATTAGCTACAGCCATATAATCTAACTGCTAAATAAAGCTAAACTTTAAGTGTAACACTCCTCCACCCAATAATCAATTCTGACAAGGGTGGGCAAAAATGAACATGAAATGACTTTAGTTTAGGCATCTGTTTTCAGAATCTGACCTTGAAACATTCCACCAATTTAGTTACATTAAAGATTCTATCCACTTTAATATTACATGCTGAAACATCACTGTAGGGAAGAAGTCATGTGACTACAAATGAATGTAGCAGCTGAATAAAATTTTGGGACAGCTAATGACTTGGCTGCCTAGTTTGCTTCAGATTGTTCTGCAATGTGGTTACTAAACAATTGCTGATTGGTGAATTACACATGGGCACAGTCACTGGGCAGCACCTAGTGTTGTCGGAAATAACACAGTATTAGGATGGCAGACTAGACAAGATCCAAAAGCAGATGAAAAATGTTGCATATTTTATTTGCTTCTGCAGAACTATGACGGACTTCTCCCTTTTTTAAGATTAAGCACCAGCAAAAGAAACTAAGATATGAACATTCACTCTTTTCTGTTGATTTGATCCAAAATACTAGTTTTATGTATTATAAATAACAATATAAATAAATACATAAATTAAATTAAAAGTTCAAGATTGTTACACACAATAACTATGTCAGAAATTAAATCATATTATCCTAAAGTTCCACAAACTATCCGGCGGTGGTGGTGCTGCGGTAGCGTTGTCACATCACAGTAAGACACTGTCCGGTTCGATTCTCAGTTAGAGCGTCTTCTGCATGGAGATATGTGTGAATGGGCGTACCTTCGTTGAAGGTTGTGTGTCAGGGCTGGTAACTCGACACGTAAAAATCAACTACCAATTATTAGCGGACCGGAGTTCCGCTGTGGCGACCTCTAACCGGGAAAAGCCGAAAGACACAAAGAAACAATCCTAAATTTCCCCAAACTGAATGCCTTTCCTACATTTTATTCATTCATTCATCTGTTTTGTTCTGCTCCCAAACACCTGCTTTTGTGCTAAATATTAATGCAGTGGTTTTAATTGTGAAACACTACTTGACAGTTTATTGGTAGCCAACATCACACCCAAAACTCCATAACCATCACCCCACACCATAAAAAAATCATTTTGTTTGTTCTCCATCTCAGAGGCCACTCTCAAATGAAAAAAAGTAATGTATGCTTCCGTGCTGGCATGCACGTCATGTACAAAAGAAAAGCAGCCACACTTGCATGTATTTCTACACACACACACACACACACACACACACACACACACACACACACACACACACACGCATGTATACACACACTCACATGTGCAGACCATGTGCTCACATGCGTCCACACACTGTATCCAAGTACAAATCATAGAAGCAAATTTCAGTTACCTTGCTGGGTAAGATTTAGCCTACCTGCTTCTTAAAAGGCTGACTTCTACTTTCAATGAGCAAGTGACATTAGCCTTTATGTATGTAGATCATGCCCTGCAATTGTAACCATTATGTGCAACGTACATACAGAGTAATTTTTCTACTAGAACTCTTCTATAGTTGATGTTTCATTGTACAAATGGGACTATCTTTCTTGGCTTACCCTCTCAGCTGATCAGTAACAGTTCTTGGTGCCCTCCTCAGTCTTTTGTTTTTTTGCCCTACATCTGATCCTGCCTCCATGCACAGGAAGTGCAATGATGCAACCACAGCATCCCATGACCATCCGATGGTATATCTACAGTTTTGATAGTGAGTGCTCTAACCCTTCTGATCCTCTCCAAGAGAGAGTGACAGCATCGACTAAAGGATGTTCTCCTCCCCCTGGGATAAGCAAATCAGTAAAATGTTATTCTTTTCCCATTCCTTCCAGCCAACTCCTTGGGAGCTATGTACGCTAACTGAACGTGGGTCTTACAGTACTTGATTCAGGGCTTCAGCCCTCAGTCCATTCAGACAGATTATATAGTTTATATCTTCTGATTGATACCACAACTAATTTCTGTCCCCTTCCTACACCATTTTAGCACATTGAGAATCAGCAGAAATCAACTAGAAGGTGTAAGTTATGCCACTTAAAATATGACAAGTTTCCTTACACCTGTGCAGTCCAGACATACAGAGGGAACATACTAAGTGACATAAAGTTAGGCTATACTGACAACTATTGGTTATATTACCACTATAATGGCAAACACAAGTACCAATAAATGTACAATAACAACACACAATGAACCAATATGTTTCTACAAATACATAATCAGACATCAGCCGAATCTCAGTAGGCACTACCCCTTTTTTCTCAAGTTTGATACTACAGTGAAAATTTTCTTATAGAGATACTATACAATAGTCTTGTGCCTGTACTTATATTACAGTTCTCAACAGGTTTTTAGCCGTTTGTTTTTGAACTTAAAACTGAGCACAAATTTTTTGGTATACCTTCTACTTTTTCATCAGCGGGAGAATAAAGTAACCAATTTTGTCACTGAAAACCTTTCCTAATGTCACAGCTCTAGTATATTTCATATATAGTGGTCTGTTATGACTTAATCTGGTGAAGAATTAACTACAACTGCTTTACTAAGACCAAAGGAAGACAAAAATCTGAATGTTCTGCAAGCTCACAAAAAGGAAATGAACAGTCAACTAATAAATGTAAAATGTTAACTTGAGTAAGATGAAACAAGTCTGTTTAAATTATTCAATGAAATGAAAATCATATCACAAATGAATGAGGCAAGGTCATGTTAAAATGTACTCCTTGTCTACCTGGGTAAATCATAGCTATGAAAACAACAAAAAAATAAAATAAAACACAAGCCAGGATTGGTCAATAAGAAAATGGTATTACCAGCACATTGGATCAGAATTTACAACTCTACATTTCTTCTGAAATTAAACTAACTAAAGAACATAACTAAACTAGAAAATAAACATGTCTGAACGCAGGCTTCACTATCCTATTAGAATATAACCACTAAATTACCCAATATTAAGACAGCAGGAAATGTAGAAATGTAATCAATGGACATTGGGTGCTGTTGTCACAGCACCCTGAATAAATGGGAAATGGTGATCCAAAAAAAAAAAAAGATCAGTAGAATATGCAGGAGTTTGATGTGTGTGACACATGTAATATCTTTCACAGTAGAATTAAACAGCTATAGTAAACCAGCTCCCTAAACCTACAGTATGAAATATTCCATGTGTCACAAACCAGAGCCCTGTACCCAGAGTATGTGCACATATATAGACACACACACACACACACACACACACACACACACACACACACACACACACACACACACACACACACATGTTCAGCTTTTATGGTTCTACTTATTACTGTTCGCCATGCATTTAGACCTACTGGGCTATGGTGATGAGCACGCAATTGTATAATCATTTCACAGTTGTGTTTACTGAATGCCTTACCACAATAACGATTCCTGGATCCAAAAAACTTCATAATGCCTTTGCAGAGCTGGCTGGCAACTGATCAGATAAGAAACAACTTACCTTTTTCCTCTTTGTATAACTTATTATACTTGCCACCGCCTTAACATGTTATTGACATAGACTTTCACTTACAAAATAATACATATGATTGCTAAAGTATACAATAATTGTGAATTATAATATATATATATATATATATATATATATATATATATATATATATATATATATATATATATTTCTGTGTCTACTACTGCTTATTAAAGCCTGATATACTGACAAGATCCTACTGGAAAAAACTGACTACAGCTTAAGATACTGCTATGGCACATCTTGCTAATTAAAGTTTTAAAACAAACACTTTTGGGGGCGCAATGCCTCTGTGCACTCCTTGATGTGGAGAGACTGCCCTCACACCCTTAAGAATACACCAACTCATAAAAAGGTAATACATTATATTTTACTTTTCTCTGAGTTTGTGCAGACTCAGAAGTAGGGTTCTATTGCAGCTGATCGACGAATGACATTGTCGAAATCTACATGGCAGAGACCAAATGATAGATAATGCAGTCCAGCAAGCAACTGAAACAATCAAAACAGCACCCACACCCCCTGCTAATTATATACCAACTCCAAGGTTGCACTACAGAGGAGTAAAGGGTACATTCCCCAATACCCACTGGACTGTGATCTCAGTCAAAACAGTTGACAAACTGCATTGTTGATCATGTGATCTCAACCATGTGGGTTTCATCAATATCACTCGTTGATCAAGTTAAATAGATCCAGAAACTGTATATTCACAAGCAGGGATGTGGGACTAGAGTTTTGTCCACATGGGGTGGGGGGTGGAGCACAGCCTTCTCACCACAAAAAGAGTTTGCAATATGTTATATATTTTTGCAGTGATCAAGTGGGTAGCAGGGCTAGGTAGCAAGTTATACTTCAGGTACTTGGTTTTCAATAAGCCAAAGTACACCCATATTTTTAATACATATTTGTGTGTGTGTGTGTGTGTGTGTGTGTGTGTGTGTGTGTGTGTGTGTGTGTGTGTGTGTGTGTGTATTCTTATTAAGCCCATTCCTTTCTCCATGTCCTGCAGTAATCTGTTCCTTCTCTCTAACCTGATTCTTTCATCCTTTCTCTGTCTTCTATTCACTCATACTTTCTTTTGCTTATAAAGGATATTCATTATATTATTTAATTTTATTAGTGGAATTTCAGCTATATTGTGTGCATATTCTTCTACTAGGGAGCTGTTTCATAAACTGTAAGTTATTTCATTGTTTGTTGTCTTTTTAAACCAATATTAACATATTTCATAAATGTATGAGGCATTGCTGCACACACTGTCATTAACATAGGTTTTAACCTTTTTAATTAGTCTTTATATTCATCTCTAGTAATCCCTGTTTCATGTTAATCTATTGCTGCTTCTGTCTGTCTATAATTTGGTTTAGAGATATCATACAAATGAATATGTTTCATCATGTTTATTTACTTATTATTGTACTATAGATCTTTGATCCCTCGGCCACTGATAGTAATGAGTTCTGCTTAGTCAGACATCCCATTTACCAAAAATAAATGATTTTTTTTTTGCTTCACTTTTTCCTCCCATGTGCCAGCCTGTGTCAGCTTAGCTACCAGTGCAGCTACACCAAAGCAGGGTCATCGTCCATGTCATCATTTAAATTTCCCTTTTGTCCCTTCCTTCTCCCTGTACTTGCCTAATCTCACTTGAGATGTAAATAATGTAATAGTTGATATGAGGATATCCTCCTGCTATACAGATGACATAGTAGGAAGCCTACCCACTCCCTTCAAGGAAACACATCCACCCAGTTTCTGTTTTCTGCCTCACATCAGGGTGTAATATGTATACCCAAACATAGCTTCTCTTTAAATACTCAGAACAAGTTGAGCTCCTTCATTCATCTTTCTTGCCAGCTGAATCCGTCATTTTCCAGGTGTGTAAATAAACCTGGGCTATCTCGGTTGTAGTCAAGGCTCAATTCCTTTGTGCCATGGAAATAGATAAAATAAAAACAAATAAAAGAATAGGCAATATATGATATAAATACCGAATGAGTTAAAGTAAGGTAAACAGAATGGCAAATTCTGTGATTTAACCTTTGGTTTTCTAAATTTTGCATATCATTATTCTTCAGTTTTCTTCCAATATCTACAAAGAAATGAATTCTTAAACCAGGGAAGACTACCCAGTTTCCAACAGACAAAACATGTATCAATTACTGGTACTGTGTTTTTTAATCTAAAAATGCTTTTATCTCTTTTACAGATTTCAATTTGAGCTACTCAAAGAAAAGCTCTGGGATACTTGTATGGAAGAGGGCTTTCTTGTTGGCTTATCAGCTAAATGAACTGGGAGACATTTAGATTTAGTGTGAGAAACATGAACATTTTGACTGTTTTGGTCACTACTGAAATGCCACATGGACTCTGTTGCTGTTTTTGTTTTTCAGTGATTTAGTAGAATCTGACTGTTTCTGACCTCAAGGACTTTAGCACACTAGGCTCTAACGTCTACCACTACTTCCTTAAATTCTTCTAAAGATATATTATTATGTTAGTAATGCTGTCTCTCCAACTTAACCTTTACTGTCCTCTTCTTCTTTTGTCTTCAGTCTTTTCAGCATCAATGCCTTCTCCATCAGATCCTGTCTTTGCATTATATGGATGATGTATTTCAGTTTTAGGTTTACCAGAACACCTTCCCAGTCAGCAATCTGGATGTACTTTCATAAGTATTAACAGATTTGATAATCTTGCGTGACATACAATTCTCAAAAGTTTCCCCCCCCACACCACATTACAAAAGCATTGATTTTCATGTGTACCACACCACTTACAATCCACATCTTACAGACATATGTTATTACTGAAAAACATTGATTTTGACTATATGGACTTTGGTTGACAATGTGCTATCCTTGCTGTTTGACATCTTATCCAGATTTGCCAATAGCTGTCTTCCTAAGAAACAATGGCCTTTTCATTTCATAGCTGAATTCACCACTTGAAGAAAGCTTTGACTGCAGGAAAGGAAAATCTGTCATTGCCTTTACATCTTTCCTATTTGTTTACAAAGAAATGACAGAGATAGGAGACATAATCATGGTATTTTTAAGGTTGAATAGCCAACTTTTATGCTTTCTACTTTCACCTCCATCAGCAAAATCTTCAACTCCTTGTCACTTTCATCTGCCACACCATTGTTATATCCATAGCGGAGACTGTAAACATTTCTTCTTGTAATTTTGATTGCAGCATCTGACTCATCTAACTCAACAATTTGCTAACAATATACAGCCTAACAGCAATCCTTTCCCAATCTTGAACCAATCAGTTACTCCATACTCAGTACTAATTGTTGCTTCTTAGACTGCATAGAGATTCCTCAGAAAGCAAATAAGGGGACCTTGGCTCTTTGTTTCTCTAGGAACTTGCCACAGTTTGTTATAGTCCACACCATCAATGACTTTAAAGTAGTCAGTAAAGCACTTTCTGGCACTCTCTTGCTTTCTGTGTTAACCAGCAGATGTTGGCAATTTGATTTTTGGTGCTTGTACCTCTTTTAAAACTATCTTGTACATCTGGCAGATATCAGTTATAGATTGCTGGAGTCTAACATAAAGGATCATAAACATTACTTTGCTGGAATGTGACACATAGGTTCATAGATACTTATTAGGTCATCGGTCTGTGAGAATCTTAAGAAGCCAAACCTTATATCCCAATGGTAGTTTTTAACCCTTATATTTTGCACACAAATAACCCAGAGGTGGGCAGAACAAAGATATGGAACATTTAACTGTTGCCCCTATTCTTGAGGGACATGGATGCTAAACTGTGGTTGAATTTGTGGTTTTCCATCTAGTCATCAAAATTACATTTGAACAGAGTAAGAGAGGTACTTCATTTTATGTGGAGTAAAAGATGGATCCATACAAGATGTACTCTCTGTGATACATACCTATCTCTCCAATGTGTTTTATTCATGTTGCACAAGAGACTGAGATCCCTTGAGCAGATGCTCACAATACCATTAGACTTGTGAAGGTGTAATAGGTCTGATAGGACAGGGTGTGTTGAGGCTCATAATAGGTCTAATGAGGCTCATATTATGAGGGAGAGCATGTCTCTTAGTAGCCTATATAATAAAAAGAAGACGGTCAAGACTTTGAAATGCTATGCATTGTGTTTACTCCAGTAGTGACAAGTCTTTGGACAGGTACATTCTGAATGTGACATTATATTCACTGAGCGGCCAGATGAAAGCTGTGTACAGTGGAATGATTACATCCCTTGACCAGGATGGCATACTTTAAGTTATAATCTGTGCAATAAAAAATAACTTCTGTACAGTAAGTGGACACATGGTAATCAAAGGACAGTTCATTGTCAACATAGGTTCCCAGCTCCCTGACCAAGGGATCAACCTTAAGGGGTGTGATGTCAATGCGATAGCTACAAGGGATGTCATGCTTGCTGAAAGACACACCTATATACTTCTTGGTACTTACTTTTAGTCCATGGCTTTTGTCACCATCTATTTGTTTGGGAAAAGATTCTTGGAGGATTTTGGTATCCCCTGGGGAGTATATGATGGCACCAAGTTTACAATTGTCTACAGACTTGGTCAGCCATAAACCCTTACCATTTGCTTCGACCTCTGAGTAGTAAATGCCAAAGAGGAGAGAGGCCCAAGGACTGAACTCTGGGGTACACTATCAGTGGGAATTCTTTTGGAGGAGGTACAGCTACCTTCCATCCCTTAATTTTGGGGTTCTATTTCTGAGCCAATTTGCTTTACAATGCCTTACATAGGGATTTACATTTTTGCTGGGAGAATTTATCTGCAATACTCAAGTGTATGTTGTTGAACACATTTGTGAGGTCTCAATATGCCTTGTGTACTGATTTGCCCACATCTATTACGTTAGTAAACTTCTTGAGGAAGTAAATCAGGTTAAGTATACAGGATCTGCCCATGTCAAATCTGAAATGGCTAGGATCAAGAGTTTGTAGGTTACCTATGCCCTTGTTTATTAATTCTGTAATGATTCTTTTCATAGCCTTACAGAGGAGAATGGTTAGGCTTATGGATCTATAATTATCCAGGTCTATTTATGTCTTACCTTTGTGCAAAGGAATGACTTTTACTGCTCTGTATTCACCTGGCATGAAACCTGTATGGAGAGTGATAGTGAATAACCTCTGTAGGGGGTCTGGCAAGTCATTTTTCTCCCTGACTAGTAGGCAATCTGATCTATTACCTAGTCTCATAGAAGTAGTGTTCTTGGATTTGGATAGTGTCTTTAGGACTTCTTTTGGAGTGATTTAGGTAGGGGTGTAGATTCAGTCATAGGTTCATAGGTTCATAGGTTCATACTAGGCTATTTGCCCTAGGGCATTTATAAGCCTAGCCAGAATGTGTTTGGCTTTCGCCACCCATTTTAAATAAATTTTGCTATGCCCTTTTTTGAGGTTAGTATACTGTGCCTCTGTCTAACAGTGACACAGAAGTGATACCCGGGGTAAACCTACGATCTCCCATCCACTCATCAAGATTCCTCTTGAAGGACTCTGCCTAACCTGGACTGGGATTTTATTCCAGAGTGAAGGGAGCCTCTGGGTTATGAATCTGATCCTCCAGCATGTCCTATTTATTTCAGTGCTGAGGTTCAAGTCTCTCGAGCGTGTAGCTCGATGGGATTTGGATTTTCTGAGGTGCAGCATGTCCATTAATTCCGGGTTGGACATGGCTTTATATGTCAGGCATAGATCGCCTCTGAACAGGCGGTATGCCACTGAGTAGAGCTGGAGTTTCTTTAACCGGGCAGCATATGGCATCTGTTTGAGCCCTTTGATCCTCTTGGTGAGGTACTTTTGGGGTCTTTCCAGTTGCTGCAGGTGTCTGGTAAGGTACATCCCAAAAGGGGCATTGTACTCAATTATGGGCCTGATGAGGGATGAGTAAAGAGGCACGATGACCTCCCTTGATCTAGATGTGAATCCCTTCATGATTAGGTGGGCTATATAAAATGTTTTTCTAACCACTTTGGCCACGTGGTTGTCAAATGAGAGATTGCTATCAACTTGGGTCCCCAGGTCCCTAATTACTTCTTCTGTACTTAATGGATTACCACCTATGTGGTAATTTGTGGGCACTTTGTTTTTGCCAAAGGGGATGACTATACACTTTTTGGCGTTTAGCTTGAGGCCATGGCTCTGGCACCAGTTGTCTGTTTCTATGAGGCCCTTTTGGAGGATGCTTGTGTCAGCTGGAGAGTTGATTATGGTGCCCAGTTTGCAGTCATCTGCAAACTTGGTCAGCCGCAGTCCTTCCGTGTTGGCCTGTACCAAGAGAGGTCCCAGGACTGAGCCTTGTGGGATGCCACTTGTAACTGGTTTGGAGTCTGACATGGCTCCAGCAATTCTAACCATGTGGGTTCTGTCCTTGAGCCAGTTTGCAACCCATCTAGTGACATAGGGGTTTATATTTAAGCTGGTGAGCTTATCTATAATGCCCGAGTGGGGTATTGTATCGAAGGCTTTTGCGAGGTCCAGGTAGGCTGTGTGGACCACCTTCCCCTCGTCAATGGCCTTGGTGACTGTTTCAAAGAAATCAACCAGGTTTAAGAGGCAGGATCTGCCCTTAACAAAGCCGAACTGGGTGGGATCCAGTGTCTGTAGGTCCCCAATATCTTTATTTATGAGGTCCATGATGATCCTTTCCATAGCTTTGCAGACCAAGCTAGTCAGGCTTACGGGGCAATAGTTTCCAGGATCCGTTGAGGCACCACCTTTGTGGAGAGGGACCACAGTTGCTGTACGCCACTCTTTGGGTACATATCCTGTAGTAAGGCTGAGATTGAATAGTAGTTTTATGTTTGGGTTTAGCTCTTCTTGGAGTTCATGTAGGATGCAGCCCGGGACACCATCTGGTCTCACTGATGCTGTGTTTTTTGCTTTGGAGAGGGCGGCTCTTACCTGAGCATCTGAGATGTCAGGGGGGCAGCACTCTGCTGGGATAGATATTTGCCCTTTTGGTGGGGAGGGGGAGGAGAAGTTTGCGCTGAACCTGTCAGCTAGGATGTTGGCAATGTCTGTGGGTTCGGTGTATTTTTTTGTCATTTGATCCAGAAATATAGGTGGAGATGGGGGTGTGAAGTTTAAGCTACATTTGCCTACTAGCAGAATGCCTATGCCCTCTGGGTCTGAATATGTGATGCCATTTACTATTAGCTCTGCATACTATACTGGTCGGCATTGTTTCTGAAATATGTAAGATAATTAAAGAAGGTTTGTGGGTATTCTTTGATTGTGGCTATTTAACTCATATCTGGTTTTGGTTGATTTGATCAGGGTCCAGAATTCTTTAGTAAATTTAACATGAGTGTTACTGGCATATTGAGAGTTGACTTTTTTTTTTTTTGCATGCAGTGAGTTATTTTTTTTTCTTTTATTATAGAGCCTGTTTACATTATGGTTCTACCATAGGGCTTTATTTCTTAAATTTGGCATTGTGAATTTACTTCTGAGGAGGGCAGATGCATCTTTGCAGCTATTTACCTATACACAGAATATGGCAATAAGGGATTCTGCACAAGTTGAGGGGGGGTCATCAAGATGGAAACAGCTTTTGAATTTAGCCAGGTCATCACTCGATTTTAGTAGATTTTCCTTGGCATAATATCTAAATACCGAAGCATTGGAAGATACTTCCAGCTTCATTCTTAAGGTGAATACGACTGTTCTGTGGGCTGATTTGACCTGGGAGGAAGTTACCAATATGGAACAGCTTTTCTCCCCATCAATTGTAAGTACCAAGTCCAGTATTTTATTGTCTCTAGTTAGGGTGTGGACTTACTGGTTCAGAGAGAGTTTATATTGATGAAATCCAGAAATTTCTGGACATACATATTTGAGAATGTACATGTTTCCCAGTTAATGGAGGGGCAATTGAGGTCTCTTAGGAGAATGGTGTTTGGCTTAATATATAAAGACTTTGTACTGGTCAGTAAGAGAGGACAGACTTGCATTTATTCAATAATTTGAGCTTTCTTTAGTGCTGTCTGTGACGAAAGGAGGTACTGCCTGCACAGATAGCTGGAATTTTGTAAATAATTATATGTCATTTATGAATATCAAACTGGTTTATGCAAGATGCTGATGTTACAAATTTATTAGAACTTTATGTCATGTGTATATCAAATTGACTTTTACAGATATTTGTGTTGAAAATATATTTGTAAAGTGCTTTTGTTTGAAATGTATGCACAGTGTGCCTTACTGGAGAGAACAGAAATGTACATGCACTTGTTGTGTCTTTCGGCTTTTCCCGGTTAGGGGTCGCCACAGCAGAACTCTGGTCTGCTAATGATTGGCAGTAGATTTTTATGTGCCGAATTGCCAGCTCTGATGCACAACATTCAACAAAGGTACGCTGATTCACGCATGTTTCCACACAGAAGATGCTCTAGCTAAGAATCGAACAGGCAACGTCATACTGTGAGGCGACAACGCTACTGCAGCACCACCACCGCAGTATATTGTAGCTATTTAAATGAATATGTTTTAATAGAGGAAACTGGAGGGTTAACCCTCAGTCCAGCAAACTTTAGAAAAATATCTGAAATTAAATTACTTTATAGGCTAGATGTAATCTCACAGGTTTCAATGCAGACAGAAACACAAAGTCTGTACTAGGAAGCTTTCTGTATTGCCTTTGGGGTGAACTAATTAATACCTGGAAGTGTGGAGGTATGCAATTATTTTATGACTTCTAACACCTGCCAAAGATCTGAGCAAAACCCTTGTCTATGGAATTTTTATGGGTAGGTGCTAAATATTGTCAGCTGCCAGCAATGGTGGTTTGCATGAGAACTAGAAATCGGATGACCAGAAATTATGTCATTCTGCAAACTATCCCAGCTATAATATTTTAGGTATTATTTCGAGAAGTTTCTTAG
The DNA here is from genome assembly GCF_019279795.1 of Protopterus annectens. Classification (NCBI taxonomy): domain Eukaryota; kingdom Metazoa; phylum Chordata; order Ceratodontiformes; family Protopteridae; genus Protopterus; species Protopterus annectens. The sequence goes on along the minus strand of NC_056734.1, from coordinate 121,500,358 downwards.
TGAGACAGAGCATTCTGTATTCTGGCTTGGGCCTGACAACAACAACAACAAGAACCATTCATCATATCATCTGCCTCACTCTATGATGTAAGCTATTAGGGAGTAGGATAATTCTCTTAGATTCAGTCAGGAATATCGTGAAGCTTAGTTTAGTTATTGTTTTTCTTTATTTCTCTGAGCCTGTCCTTCGATGTTGTTTTAAATATTTCCTGTGATTTTTGAACTCTGATGTCTCTGTAAATTGATATTTAGTATTGCCTTGTTATTTTATTATTTATTATTAAATATATTTAATCATTTCATTGTGGCTGATCTTTGCAGAGATATTTAAGTTCTGAGAGTACTTGCATATTTATTTGGTGACACTATATGGGCCACTCCTAATAGCCTTGTTCTTGGTGAAACTACCATTTGTATTAATATTAACATTACACAGTATGATTGGACACCCTTTGTTAAGGGCCTTAAACTAGCTGTAAAAGGGCTCTGGTGGCAGTGAAAACTACCTTATTGTCTGGGCAAAAGGGGGCATAGCTAGTAAACCTGTGCCAGCCCTTCTCATGTGTGTGTCTGTGTGTGCAAATCAAATCTCAAAGAGTGTGTGTGTGTGTGTGTGTGTGTGTGTGTGTGTGTGTGTGTGTGTGTGTGTGTGTGTGTGTGTGTGTGTGTGTGTGTCAGCTACTTGGGCAGGGACAGGAAGCACTGGTTGGACAGACAGAATGTTGGAGGACTTGGCTTGGAACCCTGGCTAAGGACGCAAGTCCATAGCTGTGCCAGTGCGGAGTCTTATTGGGGATCTGGAGAAAGAGGACCCAGCCCCAGACTGACTGTGGTCTGTGTGTTCTTAATGGAAATTGTACTTGCTACAGAGAGCTGCATCTGGAAATACTGTGTGTATACCTGTTATCCTCCCAGTGGATGTCCTCCACTGTTGCCAGTGGTGAGGATTGAGGCTCCTTAATTACAGGTCCAGTAGATGGTCGACACATTGCCCTCATTTAGGAATGGGAGATGTGACTGCAAAGACTGACAGAGAGAAAAAAGAGATGGCATAGAAGACAGAAGAGTTGATGATTGCTTTTTAGGAAAGCAGAGCAATGGAATATACTGATTAAACAGATTAACCTTAAAAGGATTGTGGACAAGTATTCAGATTTTTTGTCAAACACTTTGGATGGATAACTTCATTCTTAAAAGAGAGTCAGTCCAATATGGACTCCTATACAAATCAGTATCGGAAAAAAAATATATATACTGTCTTTTGGTTCTTAGTGACTATAGCTAGAAAAACAATAACTAGAACAGGGACTCAAAACTTACTTCCCTTATTTTCTGTATTCATTGTTATGTTAAGAATTGTATTAAATAAATAAATGGAAACAATTAAAATAAGACTCAAATCAGAACTTTACATGATCTCCATAAATTATATATTTTAGCAACATTTAATTTGGTTAATTTTAAATCATACCTCATAACCTGCAGACACTGAAAACAAAAACAAAGCCCTTGAAAAAATAGGAATACCGTCTAAGCACCTGGACAACTAATTAGCATAAAAGTCGAATACCAAATAGCATGTAACTCTTCCCGCTTCCAGAACGAATATGGGATACTACTTAGAAACACATGTTTATAGAACAGAGAGTGACAAAAGTGATAGAAACATATAAGCATATTATCAGAGACAGTGTAAAAATCTGTAGACTTTAATAAACACATTTCAACCACAAAAGTTTTTAGTTTTGCTTCAAAAAAGGGGGTTATTAGATGTCTGCCCTCTTTCATCAAATTATTGTTTTATCTAGCATGTTGGTCACACATTGTGGTTTTATGTGTACTGAACAGCTGCAAAAAATAAAACATGCAATTGGGTGTGGGGGGGGGGGGTGAGTCAAAAAATTGTATGTAAGGATAAATCAAACCTGAAAATAGGGACATATCTCCAAAAATATGGACATCCAAAATCAGGCCGGAAAATAGAAAAATTCCTCCAAAATAAATACTGTTGAGTGGTCTGTTTTTGATATAAATTATCAATTGATAGAAATGTGCATAGAGGGTATATAGTTTAGTTTAATATACAGTCATTCATGAATCTCTCTCTCTATGTATGTGTGTATGTATGTATATATATATTTATTTATATATATATATATATATATATATATGTATGTATACTCAAAAATACATATATAAATATTATATAATGAATGTTTAAAAGTTTTTTTATTTTAAAAAATAAGTTATGTTTTGTATTATCAACATTTAAATAAATAAGTAAAAAAGAACAATGGTTTCAGAACAATATAAATTAAGGACAGATTTAAATATAGTAACATGGGTGGCTCAGTGGTTCAGCAGGTAGCATTGTCACCTCACAGTGAGAGGTTCACTCATTTGATTCTTGATTGGGGTACCTTCTGTGTGGAGTCTGCATGTCCTTCCTGTGCTTGCATGGGTTTCCTACAGGTGCTCTAATTTTATCCCACATTCCAAAGGCATGTAATAGGTGGACTGGACACTTTTAATTGGCCTGTGTGTGGCATGCAAGAACAACCACAGCAGGACTAGGCATCTGGTGGTGTGAATCTTGGCTCTAGATGATTGCCGGTGTTGAAGTGACCCAATCTCATATGCAAAATGGGAAAAAGGGGGTGTGGATGGATGGACTTCAATACAGTAACATCAGGAAAGTGAATCTACAGACTAGGGAGGTAGCATAACTGCTTACCAGAAGGGGGTTGGAAGTGATAGAAACAGGAGGATAGATGAGGACATGGCTATGGAGAGGCTTACATTGCTTATGGAGGGTACACATTACTGGTATCAGAGAAACATGGGATAGTGAAAAGAGAGGGTGGTAATGGAGATGCCTAGGCATTGGCTGCTAAGGAATAACATGAGAATGGAGGGAGGGATAAAAACAGACCAATCTACTTGAAGGAGGGCATCAGATGTGAGGTCAGAGAGAAGAAAGAATACCCCTCCATGAAATGGGAAAGGAAGTGCAAAGAGTCAGATCATATAGTAAGTGCATGACTGACAAGTATACAAAGGGGAGAATGGCATTTATTCATACAATGTATTGACCTCCTCTAGACATGTTAAAAGGGGAACTGAAGGAGTGGCGTAGAAAAGAGTGTAGCAAAAAGAGCCATGGGAGATATGAATCTTTCAGGAACAAACTGGGAACCTCTGAGATCCCGTGCGAAGAGGGCATTGGAGCTGACCCAAGTCTCGTACCATGAAGGGTTTAACCAAATGACAGAGGACAATAATTTTAATGTAATCCTTACCAAAATAGAGATGGTCATACATAACCAAGTAAAGATGCCATTACCTAACACTGATTACAGGGCTGTTGTTTAAAGTGGGGGGAAGGTAAGAACACAAAGAGAAAGAGGAAGATGATGTGGGATTTTAGAGGAATGGATTAAGATGAACTGAGAAGATTTTCAGGGATGAAGTAGGAGCACTTGGATACAGTGAAGGAGTAAGGGAACTATGATAATAGTCAGAGATTACATACTCATGGCTATTGTAAGAATCTGAGAATGATGTAGAAATATAAAAAAATGTTAGCGGGACAATGTGACTACATAATAATGTGAAGCTAATGATTAAGACAAAGGCCAGAGTATAAAAAAGGTGCAATGGAGGATTCTGGAGGTGGAGGACATACTGTACAAGGAGACATGCAGAAAGGCAGCAAGGGGGTAAAGACATCATGTGAAAAAGAACTAGCAGAAGGAATCAGGAAAGTAAACAAACATTTATTTAAGTATACAAAAGAAAAAAAGACTGGGAATGTCAAACTTGATCAGGATGAGTAAAGACTGAATGAGATCATGAGAGACTGAAAAAAAATAGAGGTAATGAATGAATACTTTGTTTAAGGCTTTATAAAGGAAAGTAAACACAGAGTACTATTCAGGATCAAGAGACAGTATGTTGCAAGGGAACTGGCTTCCCTGTGGTGGATAAGAAACAGAGACTGGGTGGTCCGAACAGCAAAGAAGAACATATTAGAGACACTCTACCAGCTTCTGGAAAGGGATTTATCAGATGGCATAAGAATCTATCAGTGTACAAGAGAAGAGAACAACTGGTAATCAAACACCCTTCATAAGAGATGCAAGTAGCAACCTGCCCACCAGTCTGCAAGACTGTGCAGGCAGATGGAAGGAGTACTTCTAGTAGCTTCTGAATAAAGAAAACCCACCAGAAGTTGTACTGCCCTAGACACAGCTACTATGAAAGAAGAACCCACTTTAGAAGAAGTACGAATGGCACTAAGGAAAATGGAGTCAGAGGAAGAAGGCGGCTCAGATGAGGTCACAGCAGAAATGGTCAAGGTTTTGTGCGAATTTGGGGAGAAGTGGCTCCAGATGGGACTCATAGCAGTACGGTGGGAAAGGTGTATCTTAGATGACCGGAGACTAATCATTATAGTGTCAGTGTAGAATAACAAAGGGAACGTTCATGACTTACAGAGATATCAAATTCCTGCCACACTACATGGAAGTTCTGGAGGGGGAGACAGATAAATAAATATGCAACTTACAAAAAGTAAGATGGAAGAATAGTAGCTTGAATTCAGATCAGGATGCAGCAAAACCAACCCAATGTATACAGTGAGACAGATAATTGAAAAGAAGCTAGAGACGAGTTGAGAAGCCAATTGGGCATTCCTAGAATTGAAAAAAGGCATATGACAAGTCCCAAGAAAGCTGATTTGGGTAGTCCTGCAATAGTCTGAAGTTCTGGAAACATTGGTAGACTTAGTGGAGGCTATGTACAAGGACCTAATGACACAAGTACAAAACCTGGGCAGTGATGGTAGATTAGTTGTAGAAGCAAGAGGTGATTTAAGTAAAGTACCTGAGACAGGTGGTCAGATGCATACTGTGGGAGAGAGATGAAGAAAGGAGGACATCAGAGCAAAATTTCACAAGTAGCTCCAGCTGCAGAAAACATCAAACGGAACATATTACGGTAGTTTGGGCATAAGTACAGAAAGGCAGAAAACAATCTGGTGATGAAGATTTGGGACAAATGGGAAGAAGGTAAGAAGAAACAAGGGTATCTAGCAACGAGGTAGATGTGTTGTATGTGAGAGAGGATGTGCAGCAGTCAGACATGACTGTTGAAAAAGTTAGGAGAGTGGCACTGAATTCAGAAAAATGGCAGCAGTTGATGTGATACTCTGACCCCATGTAAAAAAATGGGACAAAGGGGACTGAGGATACTAATGATGCTGATACTTGATGACCAGCACAAGAATCATGTCTCTCAACCTCTTATTGCAAGAAATCTGGATAAAGGCAAAATAATGGGGGCATGAAAAATAGGGACAAGTTTTAAATATTGCTCTTTTAAAGTTGCTAAAATAATAGATTTTGCATTGGCAAGCATTTTCTTGAGGATTCTGAAACTCAGATGACTGCCATTATTTAGTTACTTCAATTCTAAACAATTTTCCAAAACTTTTTGAGTAACGGTCCAAAAATATGAGGCAAAAATCTGGACATGCTATGAAAAGATGACAGCCATGGAATAAAGGAAGACATATCGGAGGAAATGTGATTTATTTTCGACATCTAAGGTGGCACAGTTAAGTAACACTGCTTGCTGCCTCACAGCAACAAGTTGCCCAGTTCAATTCTTGGCTGGGTATCTTGTGTATTGAGTCTGCATGTCCTCTCTTTGCTCATTTGGTTTTCTCAGGTACTGCGCTATTGTTCTACATTCCAAAGACATATAGTGTCCGTTGGTATGTGTATGTGTGTATATGTTTATGGTCATGTTTTTGTGCATAGGTGTATGTGTGTGTCTTTCTGTATGCATGTCTGTGTGTGTGTGACAGACATAGAACAAAGTGGATTTTGTGATGCTAAGCACTTTCTGTACATGCCCAGTAGTGTTCAGTAAGCATTGTACATAGCAGAGGGCTCACTACCACAATTCACACATGCCTGTATACATATCTGCATTCTAGTATTAGCTCATTACTTCCCAGCAGAGTCAAGTCATTAGGAAAGGAGAGTTCCTGTGTGTATCCTGTAAGCATATAGTCTTCTGAACCAGGAATTTTTCTATACTCATTAAAGGATCATGGGATCATAGGAAGTTACTACGCTCTTGGCCCTGAGGCTCTTACAAGCCTAGCCAAGAATTTAGCCCATGTTCCGACAAGTCAGCACCCGATGCCCCTGTCTAGCAGGGACACAGGTCGAATCCCAGGGGTGTATTTTCTGTTCCTCATCCAGTTATCCAGGTTGCATGATGGATATAGATAGAGATAGATAATGGCATATAGATATAAATGCCTTTGTGTATATATTTTCCCTTTTTGGTTATGTTTTCTAGCATTTTCTTTTTCTTTCAGGACTACTGCCTCCTTTTTTGGGCAAGAAAGATCTGAGCTTTTCACTCTCTAACTGAATTTTATATGGCGCTCCTCTCTTTGGGCTCCTAACTGAACAAGGGAGGGGGCACCCTTTAGCTTTGAAAAGCTGGCCAGTAGTAGTCAAATAGGACCCATATTGTTTAGGTTACTGCAGCAGTGATTTATTAGAACTTCTATTGTGATGGTAAGCTTACTTAAATAACGGCACTCTCTGCAATGTTTCTAGTTGTGATACAAGCACACCTCTCAATCTTTTAGAGCAAGAAATCTGGACAAAGAAATAAATAAAAGTGGGACAAAGGCCCATAAATAGGGACAATTTTTAAAGTTTGCTCTTACAAACTGAGACAGTTGATAGAACAACTTTTACATTAGCATGAAATTTTCTGTAGGTTATGAAGTCTGAAACTCAAATTATTTTCTAACTTCAATCTTGAATGATTAGACACTAGTTTTTCAGAAAACCACAATTTTATGAAAAACGGACCAAAACTATGAGGCAAAAATTTGGACATTCTGCGAAAATCTGTACAGTTGAGAGCTATGGATACAAGATGAAAGTGACTATAGTTAGCCAGTCTTATATAACTCTTAGATAAATTCAGAAGTATCATACTTGCTGAATGGGCAAACATTGTAGTCAGTAACACTGAGGACCTAAAGACTAATGGCAAAATCCTATGCAAATCTGAATTGCAGCCCAAATATCTCCTAATAAGGGATACTTGGCTAAAGTTCTACAAGTGAGCATTGCTTTTGCATTCAGTGGTGGTCTTAGTTCCAGACTCAGAGGGTATTGAAGAATGCTAAATGCTTTTCACTATCCAAAAGCATGAGCCTTATACCTTAAAATGCTTTTATAAACCCAGTGTTGGATCTAACTGTGTTTTCTTGGACTAGACAACTATTGTATCCTCTGAAAGAATGTTAAGGGTAAGGAAGCATGCAGTGGAAGGCTCCCACACACCTGGATTTAAATCTGTAAAGCTTTTTTTTAAAAAAATGTGGCATAAGCAAATTTATATTCATTTAAAAGTAATCAAACTATAATTAACATAACAAACATTATACTTCGCATATATTGCTATATATCATATAACTTAAGCAACATTACATAAATTTAATCTGTAAAGCTTAGGTGTTGCCACAAAATCTGTCATACCCGATAATGGATTAGCCATTTTAGTATCTGTTCTTCACAATGAGTGTTCTACATGCCATGGGACTGTACATGCTTCATATGTGAAGGCATTTAGAATGCTGTTAAGATGCAGACAGAACATTCTGCTTCAGAGTGCTGAAGTGTCTGTGTTCTAAATGAGGTCCAGGAGTGGGTCTAATTGTTAAGAGCAAACCCACCAAAAATAGTAGTTTAGTTTAACCATTTCAGAAGTGGTATGATCCCAGAAGCACTATAAAACAAGAAGTCAGGCATTAAGGGATTGAAGATCACCACAAGGTGATTCAGGGTGGTGCAGCCACCTCCCCCAACAAAAACTCTGGAAAACACCAGCTGTGCAAGGGGCAAACTTAAGAAACTGACATATAAATGAGTTTGTCCTTGGCAACTTAGATGGCATTTATGTTATCCAACTCCGTGTCCTCAAAACAAAACAGTTTTATCTGTTTTATTTCAACATGCCTAAGTATCCTTAAGAAATGGCTGCACAATGCATCATTATTGATTACTGCATGGAAAGTGGGGGATTTTTACAATAGCAGGGCAGTCCAAGCACACTGGCTGATAATAGTGTAGGAGGTGTTAACCATCTTGACTTGTGAAGGGACCTTTACACCATAATTCATCATAGATAAACTCTGATTCTCTTTAGAAACAGTACATCCGAGTTTGCTCACTGTCTCTTGCTTTGTATTTGTGAAATGATACAAAACATTGAGCTGTTTTTTGCATTCCCTTTGCTTTTTTTAATTCCCTCAAGTCCCAGCATATAAAATCCAAACCCATGACAGCTTCATGGTGTGGTATTAAGAATAAGAATTCAGTAGGCAGTCCCTCTTTTTTTATTACCTTGCTATCTTACTCACTTTTTATGCTTTTTAGAGGGCCAGTAAATATCTCTCTGAATTATGTAGGGCTACTTCCTGGTAAGTTGCATATGTGATTAGTAACATGTTTTTGTTTTTTGCGCATATTTTATTTGCTTTAGGCAATTAAATTTATGTTATTTTTTTCTTTTCTTCTACTCTTGCACCTCAGATTGTCATCAGTTAATCTTCTTGGTGGTTTACTTTTTTCTAAATGTTTATATGAATTGCCTTGTGACAGCACGCACATTATCTGTACTAGATTCTGCCTGTCAATGTGTATCACTCACCTTATACCTTGTGTTCATGTTTTGTTAAGCATTTACTTTATCACACTTAAAAATAATAATGTGTATTCAATTTAAAAAAAAGCAGAATAATAGAAACGAGACAGAAGTGCTCCAGATACAGAATAGCAGAAGCAAAGATACACTCAACTCAACAGTCTAATGTGAATCAGAGCTCCTTCCACTTATTCACACAACTTGGATCAGTAGATGGAGAGTCTTAAATTTACCCCTGTTCTGCCAGCTATGTCCATATGAGAAAGAAGAAATGTAAATGGTCAACCGTTCTATCCCAAGTTATACCATCTTTAAAATGAGTGGTATCATAATCTGTCCAATACATTTGAGATGGATGGCTAGTCTTAAAAAGGCCCTATAGGGTTGTTAGCCTATTAATCACCTATGAACCTATGAGCTAAGATGAATATAGACTACAGACTACAGAATACAGAAAGAATTTTCCTTATGTAAAAAAGATAAAAAAAATCTGACCGAGTGTGGAAGACATTCGGTAAGACATATGCACGGCAGTTAGTGTATTTTTATTATAATAATGACGTTTCATTCCAATTATCCATAAATTACAACTGTGATTGTCATTAAAGTTTGCAGTCACTACAGATTATTCTATCATTTTACTGTGTCGATACATGATCAAAATAAGAGCATATTTACACAAGTAGAACACTAAAGAAAGAAAGCTGACAGCACCAGTAGTGAACACAGAAACAGATAAAAACGGTATTTTATATGAATAAGCAAAAGTGGCATATTCCATAAAATTCCTTGTTTTTATTGATAATCATATAGTTCAAATTCTGGAGTGATTGTGCATGTTCTTGGAAAAAAATATCACATAATGTTCTTGAAATTAGGGCTTAGAATTACAGAACTGCAACAAGCATCGGCATATATTTGGTTAATATAGGATTTGGTTAATATATCATTAGTTTTCAAAGTCTGGGTACAGGTACATACATAAAACTAAGACAACAAGGTAACATTTTCAAGTCGAGATGATTTGGTAAGCATGCATAATGAAATGGAACGTGGAGATGTATATGAACAGAGTTAGTGTATTTTTGCAAGACGTTATGAAAATTATGATATATTTTCTGCCTTTACAGTAATAATATGAAAATGGAGTGTGATATTTTCTCATTTGGGACAGCATATAGAAACAATAGATGTTAATAACAAATTACCTTAAAATGTGGTGGATAATATAAAGACATTGCAGGATATAAATGTTTGCATATTTAGTATTTTCATACCTGAGCTAGTATTGTAAAAACTGTGTAACCTATACACGAAGAAATTGTAACATTTTATTAATGAGGCTTGGCAACAAGCCAAGTTGTCCTGGGACATCTTCAAGGGAGTGTTAGGTTGATATTAATGGGAGTTCAATGGGTTGGGGAGGTGAAAGGGTTAAACGGTGAGAGGGTTGATTGGAAGGAAATGAGATAAGGGTGGGAGGTGCTTAAGGGATTTAGATGAGTGTAGTTGGGTAAGTAATCACATTTTTGCGTGAACTTGCTAATTAAAGCAGGTGTTACGTCCGTGCCGACCTGTAGGTGTGCCGGAGATTCAGTAGGCCTTGGTTTAATGTGGATTAATGGGTGTGTAGTGCTATTAGTTATTTGTTTCCTTGTTATTTATTTGTTTTCCATCTCTTCGGTGTCATGGTGTTTGATGGTGGATGCTCATGGTGTTTGATGGTGGATGCCTCTGTGGTGCAGTATGCAGCTGGTTTGTTGTGCAGGTTGGGGGGCCTTGCTGCTTTGTGCGGTTGCATTGGCATTGAAGTTTTGGTATGGCAATGTTATCAGTTTGAGCTAGCTCTGGTGTCAGTTGGCTGGAAGCTTCAACTCCTCAAGGCAGCAGTTTGGACAGTAAACTAGTCTGCATTTTGAGGCTGTTGTCTGTCACCTATGCTCCGGTGATTGGATTTACTTTTACGTGCTTTCAGGAAAGCAGTATTTCAGGTATGCAGGGTCCCTTGCACTCGTTGATCCCACCACGTGGAGGTCGGGATAGGATATGTGGTGGTCTTTAGATATGAGAGTGTTCCTTTTGCGGTGGATGGTGTCAATTTCAACTGACAGGATTAATGTGCCTGGTAATGGCGGCTTTCGCAGGCTCGGAGGCATGGTTGCCCTTGGCGTGTGCGTGGTAGAGGCTGGGGATGTGGTGCATGGAGGTTGACTGCAGCTGGGCTGTGAGTTTGTGTGGCTTTTAATTGGAGCAATCATTGGTTTGATGGTGTTTATTCCTTTGATGTACTTGTAATATTATGTTTTTTTTTTTTTTTTTTTTTTTTATACCCAAGGTTCAGTGAACCTGTAAACACTGCCCCACTGAGGATGTGAGAACAAATACGTTGCAACGACTTCAGAAGTCTTGGAAGAAATCTTCTGAAAACTAGTCAAATGATCAGTAGGATCACTCCACGGTGTAGGGATGAGCATATCTGTTCTCGTTTTTATGTTGCTGGCACTCCTCAGTTTGACAGTAGCTGACAATCTGCAGGGTCTTTAGCAGCTAGTCAACAGTTGATTCTTACATATAAGAATTATCCTAGGGTACAGTACTTGAAAGCACTATAACAGGTTGGTGTGGTACCGATGATTACATTTGGCCATTGGCATGACAGGAAGCATTGCAATTCCCATATCACAACGGCTCAATTTGGCATTTGTTGTACGGATGTTTCACAGCATGGTTCTCAAAATAATGCAAACATTTCTAGTAATCTTTATTTTACACTAGCCAGTTCTAATAGTGGTGCTTTCGTGTCAATGGTTGTTGGTTTTGTTTGGTGATATGGGGCTCGTGCATTTTGTAAAAAAAAAAAGGAAAGAGGAAGGGAAGGAGAAGAGAGGGGAAGCGGCACATTTGGTGGCCCTGTTTGGGCTTGTGGGGGTCGGGGTTTTGGTATGAATTGGGGGGGGGGGATAAATGCATACCATTATTTACTTCTTTACACGTATTTGTTGCCTGTGGAGCATTGGCTGACATGGACCCCTTTTCGAGCTTGGTCTGAGAGCATCATCTGGGTGGGTGACTGGACCAGCATCAAGCAGTGGGTGGAATAAAGCTGAGGTGGTCAGGATGTAGCTCATTGACAAATGGTGGCATAAGTCTTGTGCACTGACTGCCAGAGAAGACGTATTTGAAGAGAAGATTGTGAATTGTCTTCGGATCGAGAGTGCACTGTCTTGGCGGTGTTTGTGGAGGTACAAATGGAATTCCATTTTGTGTATATTCTGGGTGATTTCACTTAGTTGAGCTTTTATGTCCTGTCAGAGTTTTAGGAATCCCAACACAGTGGGTGTATGAAGGGGTATTTGTCTCTCTGTTGCCTCGCATGGCAATGTCGTGATTTCTCTGAACTGAGTTTAATTGCGTCATCCTGGTTGGTGTTTTCTTTTCCACGGGCTTTGGCTGGGCAGCAAGGGGGTTGGCTGCTGGTGGCCAGTGGGTTGAGTGACGAGGTATGCGTGTCTGTTTAATGGAGAGAGAGAGAAAAAAAAAACAAAAAACAAAGGAGCTGAAATGTGAGATAATATATGGGATTAAGAAATATACTCAATGAGTTAACAGTATGGTGAAGCCAAATAACGTTCATATTTGTATAGATCAGCAAGGTTTTACGTCATTAAGCAACAGAACCATATTCTACTTATGGTAAATGACATAACTGCCATGACAGGAGGAAAGTATTCTCTGTGCTTTATAACCAGGGATAGTTGGCAAATAAGACTAAATGAGGAAAAAAATATATAATAGTAAAAAAAAAAAAAAAAATCAAAGGTATAAAAATGTACATGCAGTACAGCAATAAAATAAATACATTATGACATTCTCTCCCATTGAAGCATGAATTGTTTGCACTGGTTGATTCAGAATTATGATTACCCTGTAAGTTCGTGCCATATGGCTTAATTGAATGCCTGCTGTTCTGAAGGTTGGTACTATGAATGCAGTAAACACATGACAAAGCCTTGAAATTAGTATATTAAGTTCTATAGCTGGGTGCCAGAGTCACAACAGACATTTGTGTTTCACACTTCGTACATTGCCGTGATCCCCAGGGTGAATTCTATCTCCCATCCAATCATCAAGGTTCCTTTGAAGAGGGCCAAAGAGGCTTGACATGTATGGGCAGTCTATTCCAGTGTCTGGGGAGTCTCTGGGTTAGGAGCCTATCCCTCCAGCATGATTTGTTCATGTTGATGACAAGGTTTAGATCCTTGGAGCACGTGGCTCTGATACTTTTACTATATGCCACTGGTAGTTAAATTTAACTTGGGGTATTTGATAGGTTCATAGGAAGCATTGCTTCAGTTATGGCTGCTTTGTCATAGATTGGAGTGTCGGTGGTACATTCCTTCCCGGGTTGGCAGGATAGGTTGTCCTTCAAGATGTCTTGGTTCATAGGTTGGTACTAGGCTATCAGCCCTAGGGCCTATACAAGCCTAGCCATAACAATTCCCTGGCTATTTCTTCCTACACTATTTACTTCCCTGGACCCCTGTCTAGCAGGGTGACTGACGTGATCCCTGGGGTGAATTTCCTTTCTCCCATCCAATCGTCAAGGTTCTTTTTGAAGAGGCACTCTGCCTGACATGTATGGGCAATCTTTTCCAGAGTCTGTGGAGTCTCTGGGTCAGGAACCTATCCCTCCAGCATGTTTTGTTTATTGTGATGACAAGGTTTAGGTTGGGATTTCTTTAAGTGTAGCATGTCCAACAGCTCTGGGTTTGTCATGGCCTTGTATGTTAAGTAGAGATCGCCTCTGAGTAGACGATATGCGACAGAATATAGCTGGAGTTTTTTAAGGTGGTCAGTGTAGGGTATCTGCTTTAGGCCTGTGATTCTTTTAGGAATGTGTTATGTATTTTGGATGTTTTACATGTCTTTTCTTTCTTGTAGATGGGGTCTTGGAACTCTGTGGCGATAGTTTGAAATAGGTGGGTATAAGGAGGAGCCTTCTTGTTCCTATTTGAAGGTTTAATTTTTGTCTTTTTCTTTGTTGATGATGGTGTGCCTAGTTCCAGTGGTGAGATACAGCGAGTTCGCAGATGATCATGTTTTGGTGTCGAATAAGCGGTGGGGTCATTGGGTGAGTAATCAGAAATGGATAGGTTAAAAGCCAAGCACAGTGATTCGGAAGAAGAAGAAAGAAGCACTACCAACTGTTTACTCTAGAATAAGTATTATGTTTTATGACCTCATCTGATTTGTGATGCAGGATAATGTACAATCCATGGTAGAATTAAGAGTTTTAATATTTAAATATCATGGGATGCAGTGGTGCAGCAGTTTGTGTCATTTCACAGCTAGAGGTTCTCCAGTTTGATTCTCGGCCAGTTTTGTGGGCCTTGCGTGCCCTCCTAGTGTTTGTGTGGTTTCGCTGGGTACTCCTGGGTTTTCTTCCATGCTGCTGAGTTGCTAGTTACTTAATTTGGATATGTTTGTACAGGAAGACATATAGAGCACATACGTTAGAGGGTTGTCATAGTGAGAATGGTTTTGCTGCATGTTTAAATCTGAATGCATGTTTCAGTGGAAGTCCTGATCACTTGGGTGGGCACATTGAGGTTACAGATCGGGTGCTGAGTGAGTAACAGTCAAGTCCCTGATAGAGATGGACTTGAAAGGTAATGGTTTTGTTTTGTGGATGTTTTGAGTGCTGGAGAGGCTATAGGGTAGTAGGTAATTTTATTTAATGGTCATTAATGGTTATTAATGGCCATATCAAGCAATTAATTAATTATTAATGGTTATTAATGGCCATATCAAGCAGTGGAAATTTCAAACTTCTCTTTTGAGCACTGGGCACCCACAAACACTTGTCCTGCAACTAAAGAGACTAAACACTAATTAATCCAAACCACCCATCAGGTCAAGCAGGTCTTTACCCCCCGTATCAAGCAGTGGAAATTTCAAACTTCTCTCTTGAGCACTGGGCACCCACAAACACTTGTCCTGCAACTAAAGAGACTAAACACTAAATTAAGTGCTTAACTTCCAAGTGTCTAGACAGTAAAATACCTTACCTGCATTAACTTAAATGAATGTTAGTGAGTGTATTAGTACATTCTGCTGTATAGTTCCTTAATCAAACCACTGTACTGATGAGTACATCACCAGGAAGAAACAGCTGTATAATGTTCTCCATTTAGTGCCCCCCCCCAAAACAAAAGTCTATTTTCTTTTGAGAAATACTCAAATCTATAAAATAGTATTTCATTTCCTCTCCTGTTTCATCTGTAACTAACCCCAGCTTTAATTTTATACCCTTTTAAGAATGTCAGAAAATTATACTCTGTGCCCATAACATAGTCTATAACTTGGTGCAAACATGCAGTTTAAATTAGTTATAAATTCAGTTTAACATTCAGTTTAACATATAACCATTTAAGCTAACACTACATACTTACCAGAGCCTAACACTTGGAGTCAGTGTTAGGCCGCTCTGCTCACCCTTGCTGTGCTCGGGCTTGCTCCTCTTACTGCCCCCAATTCCCACCCTCCCCACTACTTCTACCTTTATTCTAACCCCTAATCACCTGACCAGTAGTCCAACCCCTAATTCCCTAACAACTAGCCCAACCCACTCATCCTACCTCCCCCACCCTCCAATCCAATTGCATCCCACACTGATCCCACTGCCAGCAACACATTTCCAGACAACACACTTCCACCCTCACACACAACCAACCAGGAATCCTAGTTGTACTACTCACTCAAAGTGGTATCATGTTACCCACACTCACATCCCTATCACTAGCTCTACTATCACTAACCTTTCTAACTTCCTTGCAAACAGACCTACCACTGCACAACTACTCCTATCACACTACCCACAGTAGCCCACCCTCTCATACCCACTCACACTCCTATACTTGCCCCACAATCATAAATCTTACAACTACATATTACTCACTAATAAAAATGACACCATCTCACCACACTTAAGAAAAACACATATAGACCAAGCTCACAAACAATTAATATTAAAAAAACACATACTGACACTCCTACAAACTCTGCTAACCTCTGGTGACATTCACCCAAATCCAGGTCCCCTCTCAGCCAGACAAACATCTGACCTGCTTATCCTAAATCTTAACATAAGAAGCATTACCAACAAGCTAACAGACCTACATGCATTCATAGCCCACTGCAACCCTGATGTACTCACCAGTACAGAGACCTGGCTTAAACCCAGTATCAAAGATGAAGGCTTTCTCCCCCCAGGGTATAATACACTTAGATCTGATAGAACAAACAGGAAAGGAGGAGGAATAGCCATTCTCTTTAAAAACACCCTTAACCTCCGGCTCCTGCACACCACACCACCCACTTTTCAAAATGCTGAAGTCCTATTGTCTGTCCTATCCATAAGAAACACCAAGAATATTAATATAATATGCTGCTACATACCTCCAGGCAACAACTCACTCATAATAAAACACATCCTACACTGGACAAAGGACAATCTACCTCAGGAAACAATCCTACTAGGAGACCTTAACACTGACTTGGCAACCTGCAACTCCAGCAGCCCCTCTACAGCAGCCCCTCTACACATATCAAACTATATGGGTTCTCTCAACTAATTGATGAACCAACTAGAATAGATAAGAAAACAAAGAAAGAATCCATACTGGACTGGACACTAACCAACTATCCCAAACAAAACTATATGGTAGGCTGTCTCCCTGATGACCCAAGTGATCATCTCCCCATCTTCTTACTCCATAAACACTCCAATCACCCCAAACCAGTAGTCTAGAAACTCATAAGAGATGACCATAACCTTATCTCACAATAACTAAATACTGTCCTAAGCCACTGCAACTGGGAACCACTACGGAGTTAGACCAGGCAGTAGACTACTTCAATACTACCTTCTCTAACATCCTTAACAGTCTAGCTCCTAGCAGAAAGATCAGAGTTAAAGCCAACTATGCACCCTGGCTAAATAGGGACACCAGAGCCTTACTAAAAGCCAGAGATAGTCTGGAAAACTGACAAAACCCCTAGCTCCAGGCAATACTATCAACAGCTTAGAAACAAGAACAAGGCTGAATCCAAAATAAACAAACAACTATTTTCTTAGCGCCCAAAGGAAATATTCAAATAATCCGCAAATATTCTGGCATGCCATTAACTCCCTACTAAAGCCAGGCAAAACCACTACTCTAGCACCCAACTCTGCTAACAATGCCCTAGACATAGCTTCTCAATTTAATAACCATTTTACTAAATCCATCTTAGCCCTGCCCAGTCAAATAACCAAAAACAGTCTACCTCAATCACAACCCAACCTATCCCACATCACCCACTTCTTCAGCCTATCACCAGTGCCCACCTCAACTATCAAAAAACACCTCCTAAAACTAAAGCCAACCACATTGGCAGCTGATAACATACCTGCTGCATACCTATAAATGGCTAGTGACTCCCTATCATATCCTGTCTCCATTTTAATCAACCACTCCATACTAGAATCATACATACTCATACTCTGGAAAGTATCTCGCATCATTCCTCTCCATAAAGGAGGTAACTCCTACAAATTCTCCAACTACCGACCTATTGCCATCCTTTGCCCCCTATCCAAAATTCTTGAGAAATGCATCCACTTACAAGTGATGACATTTCTTAACGCACACAATCTACCATCTACCACACAACACTGTTTCCATTCACATCACAGCACTACCACAGCCTTTCTGTCCTTCACTAATCATATAAACCTTCACAGGAATGATAACAAATATGTATCAGCCATTTTCCTAGACCTTTCAAAAGCATTTGATATGGTCTCCCACTCCATTCTACTAGACTCACTAACATCATTATCCTTCACCTCCTCTACTATAGCCTGGTTCAGAAGCTACCTATCTGACGGGCAATAGAGTCCAGTGGAAAGGAACTCTGTCTACACAACTTCCAACCACCATAGGAGTCCCACAGGGCTCTATACTGGGCCCACTATTGTTCTCTATTTTCACAAATAACCTCAATAGCTCTACACAACATGCCACACTCATAACAATATGCAGATGATTCAACCCTGATCTGCTCCGCCTCATCTCCCACCACCCTACATACATTCAGTCAAGATACCTTTAACTCAGTCAAAAAATGGATATCTGGTATCAAACTCATTCTAAATCCCAAAAAGACAAAACTGCTACTATTTAACCCTAATAGATCAACCCCCCCTCTCCTTTACCATAACATCTGAGGACGGCACCACCATCTCCCCTTCTAACCACACCAAACTTCTGGGCATTGAAATAGGCAATAATCTCCACTTTGATGTCCACATCTCATATACCATAAAACTAGTACACAAAAAGCTAGGCTCCCTATACAGGCACAAGTCCTTTCTCTCACAAGAAGCAAGAGCCACTCTTGCACAAAGCCACCTCCTCTCAACTCTATTTTATGCAGCAGCAATCTTTACCCAAATCAGACAATGTGACCTAGACGAATTAGAATCATGCTACAATAAAATAGCAAAGTTTGCTGCTAACTCATCCTATAGAACCCATTACTGTACTGCACTAAAAGAACTAAAATGGCTTGAGCTACCACAGCTACTTAACTATTACCAGCTGGGCACAGCCTACAATATTCTCAAATATCCTGAAAAAAACCCCTCATTATCTAACCTACTTACTGTCTATACTGCAAACCGGTACCTAAGACCTAGTGAACAATCTCTCCTTTAAATCACCAAGACTAAAAATAATGCAGGGAAAGTGCTCTACTCCCACACCGTTGCCAGAAATTGGAACTCTCTTCCTCTATCTGTGTACACTGCCCCCTCCACATCCATATTCAAAAACTCCCTCAAACCGCATCTTCTTAGTACCTGGTTATGCCCTTGTATTACATAACCCTACCCACACAGATGTTAACTCCCCAAACTCTTCTCTGATTACATGCTGGATCTCTGATCCCCTGTAGGCTTGGTCATCTGAAAGGGTATTTTTAACTGTAGAATCTTACTTGATATATTCTCTTCTCTTACCAATGTATAACTGACATTGTCTTTTTACCTATGTTCCATATCTTCTTTTACCTGGAGTGTTTTGTTAATTTCTTGTTATATTACTATGCTCAGCATACATGATGTAAGCTGTTTTGTGTATTATGCTGGATGTACTGTATTTGTGTAACGTGATGCCGGAGCATTTCTCCCCAGGCCTCCGGTGAAAATGGACCTGGTCCAGTTGAAATTTTCTGGTTAAACAAATGTAAAATAAAATAAATTAAGACACATTACAGTCGGGGCAGTGGTGATTTCTTGCAGATGTAGGACATGTTTATTTGGCCAGCTTGAGTGGGTTACTTTGGTAGGGTTAATAGTTGATGTAGTTTAATTTCTACATGCGGGATGGGGTTGGCATATCACTAATCTTGTGTTGATCAGGTGGCATAGGATATTTTCATTCTGGTATAATCTGGTTTTGATCTGTGGCATGGGGTATTTTCAGTTTGGCATATTGTTGGTGGCATTCAAGGGTATTGATAGAGTAAAGAGGGGTCAGACTGCTAAAGCCATCATGGGGTTTAGGTGCCTTACTTTTGATATTGGTAGTTGGTGTTGGCAAGGCGGTTGTTAAATGGCATTTTGAAGTTTTTCAGGACTGCATGTCATTGGGCAAGTAAAAGGAATTGGTTGGGAAGGGTGATATGCAATTGCTTTAATTTGGTGGTTGGGGTTGAGTATTCTTACGCCAGTGGCAGGTGATGCTTTAGTAGACATTGGGTAATTGCCAGGGGCTGGTAATGTCCTGGTAATTATTATATACCGAATGATGTTTGGCCTTATCCCCTAAGGGTGGCTAGCTGATGGAAGTTGGTGGTGAGTTGGTGCTGTCCTGATTAATATAAGGATGTTTATAAGTAAAGTAAGCGAGCAAAGGTATGGACACTGCTTACTGGACAGGATGAGCAAGTACGCTGTCCTGATTAATATAAGGATGTTTATAAGTAAAGTAAGTGAGCAAAGGAATGGGCGCTGCTTACTGGGGCAGGATGAGCAGGTATGCTGTCCTGATTAACATTGAAAACATTTTTATGCTGTGTTTAGAATCGAATACACAATGTCCAGTTGTATTTAACAAATTTTGGTAATCAAAGTTATGTTATGGAAGTTTTAATAAAGGTCGTCAAATGTCATTCGGTGTGTTGTGTTTATTAAAGGGGACCGGGACAATTATCATTAATGCACAAAATTCTGTTGCTGATGCATGCATGCATAATTTTGTACATTAATATTCTTGTTCAGAAATATTGTGAAAACAATTGTATAAAATTCATAGGTTGTGCAGTATTAGAAAGCTGCAATGTATTGCTGTTGTCCTATGTCACTAGAAAGCTCTTAAGTGGATGAATAATTCTACTGTTGATATGTACTCTCTGCTTTGCACACTTGCAACAATATAACCTTTTATTTGACCATATCACATTTCTGAGATGCTGCAGATCATATGAAGTGTGTTTTCAGTAGAGGATTTTGAAGTGGATTCCTGGTTTAAAAAGCTTTGGGAAGCAATGAGATTAATTATGCTGAGAAATGAATGAATTCAACACCTTTAGGTGGCCTGGTGTGTAGAGAAGAACTTGTATGGGATGCAAAGTTATGAACATGTGTTCTTTCAATAGACAGGAACTTGTATGGGATGCACATTCATGAACATGTGCTTTTTCTATCCCTCTGAATGAAGCAAGTGCAAACACTCTTTTGCTACTCTCTTACACCCAGTCAGCTCCTACAGCATTGGGGTAGCTAATCAAATCCCAGGTATCAGGACTATAAGCAGGGTTCTTTTTCTCTGTACCCTCCGATTGACTTCAAAGGGTAAGAGGCAGGTGGTGAAGAAGTGAAGGGAAGGCAGGGATAGGGGGTGTTGATTGCATGCAAAGGGCAGAGTAAATAGGCGTATCATCTCTTTTGCCATGAAACATACTTTATGTAATGTAAAGTAGAGAAAAGTCACAGGATAGTTAAGAGGAATAAGGCATCATAACCTGATGACCTGTACCCCTGGATATTAAGGTAAGAGCAAAAG
Source organism: Protopterus annectens (assembly GCF_019279795.1). Classification (NCBI taxonomy): domain Eukaryota; kingdom Metazoa; phylum Chordata; order Ceratodontiformes; family Protopteridae; genus Protopterus; species Protopterus annectens. The sequence goes on along the minus strand of NC_056734.1, from coordinate 121,479,506 downwards.
TGCTGGCAGAACAGCTATATAGATGCTTTTGAATACTACAGTGGTCCCCAAAAACGTAGAGGTGGAAATAATGATGCATTTATATGAAGAAGAATCCAGTAAAGAGACAGATATCTGCGGCTTAGTCAGATTTACTTCCAGATGACATACTATAGATGCTCACAGAGTAGGGGCCTTAGCAGTCTAATGTGGTCACCAAGGCTAACAAAAAGAATATAGTGGATGACTTAAGGAAAATGTCTGATGTCATTGTGACACACATATGGGGTTAGTAAGGAAACAAAAAGATAATGATTCTGAGTCCAGACTGGTGAGGCTGACTGACAGAGTGAATCTGTCAATCTAATAGGAGATGTAATACAGCAGATGGCGACAACACTGAGCAAAAGCAAGTGACCAGCAGGGATCTGGTGCTGGGACTTCTTCTACATCATTGTTTGTGGAACACACCACATTGTGGCAACAGGATATAGCCAGCTTGCTTTCTGAGAAACAAGATTAGAAAGGAGGTGGATCCTGGTTATTATGTTTGAATGGGCTGATTTACAGTTAGATTTTTGCAGAAGCATCACAGCTTTCAAGAAAAAGATATAGCTAGTGCACACATTCATGCTTGTGTTTGGTTCTGTAAATTTTGTCATACTTTTGGCTAACTTACGTGAATTAACCTGGAGGTTCCTTTGTAGCTGATTCTTACAGTGGTCTGTGGTGTCACTATCAGGATTCTCAGAAATTTCTTAGTGAAGAGAAATGATTCCATGTTATTTTATATGTATTGGTGAACTCCACTAAAGGTTGCCCTTTACCATCTTCTAAAGTGTACATATAAATTAAATGGAAAGACAAGGCATTTTTGATTCTGTGATTAGGCAAAATTAGTGGAACAACTATTAAAAATAACCGGTAAAAAACAGATGTAAAATAAATAGGATGGTTGTTAAGGAGTGAAAATTCCAGGATAGAATAAGTCTATGAATCTAAGGGCAATATTAGAGTTTTGGGGTTGCTTCTTGTATTTAAACTAGGACCAGTTTTTATTATATTGATTTATGAATTACAGAAAAATAAGTCTTTTGCATTTTTTTAAATGAGTAAATGTCGTTTTCTAATAGCAAAAAAACATGAGTTTGAAAGCAAGTAGATGACAATGCCAGACGTGAAGAGTGGGGCAAATAAAAATTGTTAAATGATGCTCCTTGACTTAGTAAACGACTGTTACAAATAGATAATGGATTGAAGCATACCTCTCAACCTTTTAGCGCAAGAGATTGGGACAAAGCTCTAAAATAATGGGGTACAAAAGCCAAAAAATAAGGACAGATTTTAAATATTGCTCTTATAAACTTAGAAAGTAGCTGGAATAACAGGGTTTGTATTAGTTTGCATTTTCTGAGGAACATGAAGTCTAAAACACATATGTATTTCATTATTTAGTGACTTCAATCCTCAATGATTTGCCAAAACATCACAAATTTTATGAATGACTAAAATTTGAGGCAAAAATATGGTCATTCTGCAAAAATCTGGAGAATTGAGAGGTATGAAGTTAATGAATGAAAAAGTAATTTGAGAACCAATAATGACTTTAATTTATCTTTACAAGTAGTAAGATATGATAAAAACATTTATCTTTACAAGTAGTAAGATATGATAAAAACATACAGAATGGGTAGTTTGATTATAAAAAATAACGGTTTTATGTAAAAGGAAAGTGCTATTTCTCTCATTTATTTTTTCCCTCTGCCCATTGTTATCCATCTGCTGTGTAAGCCACTCCCTTCCTTGGTGACCATTGCAAGTACATAGTAGACAGGACACTGGGATACAATGAAATTCTCACAGTAGGGTAACTTATTAGTACTTGGATGTAAAGGATTAGGCTGCAGCTTGAGTTTGAATCAATAAAAAGCCCAACTTAAAAGAATGATATGAAAGCACAAAATTAACTAGAGACAATCAACTTAGAAAACTATAGCAATGGAAAAAAAAAATGGAATTGTTTTACTTAGTGCTCAGGGGGAATGCCTGACTTAACTGTAGTGTGAAAAATGAATGAAATATGAGTTTGTGAGGGACTGGACTTTGTGACAAATTAGTATTATTCCATAAAAGCAGGCATCATAACTGTGATAACTAATACCACAGACAAAATATAATCAGTAACTAATATTCCAGACAAAATATGATAATTTACTCAGTCAGTACTTTTTGCCCTTGAAAAAATGGACATTATCAAGTGAAAGGACTATTATTTATGTATAAGACAGTCACAGAGAGGTTACACTTTAAGTTCTTGCTCTATATTTGTGGCAGAAATTCAACAAAAAATGAATGAATGAATTAATAAAATCAAACAAAATTAACAGCCTGGATGAAGCATGATATGGGGCCTTACCCATTAACACTACTGGAAATTTCTGCATTGACATTATATACACAGTAATTTATTATACAACACTGACACTATATTTCATTTGCAGAAGTTAGAGCTACCAAAATATTATATTTTCTGAAGAATCTCAATGTGTTTCATAAATAAAGACACTGTTACCGATAGGCATGTCTTGCAAGTGTTACTATAGTAAGACAATGCATTCTACAATAGCCAAGGTCAGGAACACTAGCCAGCTTTAGGGTAAATCATTAAAACAAGAGTTAGGATAAATCATTAAAACAGTAGCGATCTTTAAAGTTATGATAATTTCAACTCAAACACTTTTTCTCTCTTAATAGGCTTGCTGGCAGCATTCCAAGATGATGCTTTTCTTCAGATTCACAGGCAATATTTGCTTTCACTTTTATGCATAAGTCTGCACTGTACATTACAGTGAAGCATAATTTGAATTGGCTGCCCTATGTCGGTAACAGAAATCATAAAAAGAGAAGAAATTCAAAATCACATTTAAAAGCAACTTATTGTAATATAATAGTAGCATGTCATGTGTAGGTGTGGCTTTGAAAACCTTGTGGTATTTCAGGATACAGAAACACATAAATATAAGGAATGCTTAAAGAAAAAGATACACATAAATGTATTTATTCATTTGATTTATCAGGTGAGGTGTGTTGGTCCGAGGACTCTTTCCAAGGAAAGACAAAAACAAAAGTAGAAAGTCAAACGAAAGTATAGTTTGGTGGAGCAACAAGGAGTTATATAAACTGAGATCATAATGTTTGAGAAATGTGATTCATAGAAATAAAACTATAGCTGCTGTAATCAAATATTTTAATTAGTACAGTGAAAGCTTTCCAGAATATCATTTAAGAAAGTGTCATCATTAGATGCAATTCTATAATTAAACTAGTCAAATAGTATTAATTGTATTTGTGCATGGGGTAGCTATTTTTCTCTGTAAAGATAAATTCATGGTGGTAGTCTGCAAACCAACCATTGCTTCCTTTTATAGTACCAGAATAGTAATTTCCAGGGTCTAGGCACTAACCTTAGCTCTTGATGTATTGCAATGTAAATGAATGCATTGGATTTGGGCAGAACATTAAGTAAGTATGGAGATGAAGTGACATTAGATTCCTTCTAGCTGGCAACTACAACTTCACCACTGTCGTTCATAAAACAACAGACTGCAATGTTAAAACACTGGAATAAATGTAAGTATCACAGAGTAATGTTAAAGAAGAATTTCCTCCAAGAGAAGTTACATCTTGGCAAAAGCCTATTATATGGACAGACAAGAGGGTATATGTCCACATGGGGAAAAACTTTTACATCTCCATAGTGGCTGCAGTGTTGTTCAGAAAGAGAATTCTGCAGACTTCATCAAGCAGCACAAAAAGACTGGGGAGAGGAGTAAAACAAGCATCTGCTTTATCACCTCTGTATTTCCAGTCATTAAGCTTGCCCTTCTTAATCAACTTCAAGTCTTTTTTAAAATTCTAGCAAGCTTCAGTAAAAAAGGGCTTACCCAAACAGTAGATCTTAGCTTTTCTATAAATGCTTGCATGTATCAAGCATAGCCTTTACTACATTTAGCAACATAGATCATCATGCCAAATGGAAGCAAATATGTCAAACATGGAAAGTTTAATTCAGGATAGATGGGTCTAAAGGTATTCTCCAAAAGATATGTCACAGAGGTTTCTCCATACCCCATAAGGACACCATTTCATTTACAGTCAAGGATGTCAAACCCTATTCTTGTAAATGCAGGAAATTATTTAACTAATTCTACTGCTTCAAACAATGCAGAAAGTTCCAGTAAAACCGCATTTAAATTAGTTCTCCATATCCTCCTGATTCTAAAAGTATGAGGTTTAAGACTTACATTGAACTTGAAGTTCCGATACCAATAGGCTACATGCAAACGTATCTTGATCAAGACTCTGTAAGATCTGTTCTGAGCACTAAGAATTAATATCATAATTCCATGGATGTCAGGGATGTACAAAAATGTAACCTCTTTAAATTTTTACAATTTCAAGTTATGGGTTAATTATGGTAGTGCACCTGCTTATCGTGAAGTCTTTCTAATGTTATTATATTCTTCACAAAAGCAGTTGTAGAATGCTCCTTAATGAAATGTCAGCACTCAAAATGCCAAGTTATAAAAATCTGAAAAAAAAGACTGAAAACCCAGAGAACTGCAAGTCTTAAAAACTGCTCTTCCCCATAAAGCTTCTTTTTGTATGGGAGGCAAGCCCCTCCTCCACACCCTATAGTAGGTGGTATGGCCCCCATATATATACCAACTTCAAGATTGCCATACCTTGGAGAAAAGGGAATATTCCAAGAAATGGCATCTTAGACTTAGTATATGTAAGTCCTGTCTTTCAGACATTCAGTCTCCACATTTTGGAACTAATTCTAGTGGGTTCAGACATTTCAAATGGTTACCATATAGGCTGACACATAGCCATTCATGTCATCCACTATCTTGAGTGTCTTACACATCCATGCAGAGCTAGTCAGACAGGCTCCTTATATACCCAGTAAGTCATACCAGCTACACAATACAGATGGGCCACTTTTGATGAGACGTTATTTTTCAGCTACACAATACAGATAGGTCTCCTCTGGGGAGAAGTGTTATTTCCCTTTACTACTACAACTAAGCACATGACAACAGTGATATAGACATTTGGTTTAACAACACTAACCAAAATGACAATACAATAAAAGTGAAGTGCAAAGTATTTTCTATGGGAGGAAAGTTCCACACCTCAGTGGAGGTTTACACGCTACTCCCCATTAATATAAAAAAGCAAGGTTGCTTTATTTCAGCAAATGTCCTTTTATCCAGTCTGCCCTGAATGAATGGCCTTTGCTGCAATGGTTTGTGACAAAGTGACAGTTCTCCAATGTGGACTACCAAGAGCATTGCTAGCCTTTCAGAGTAGCTGCTACAAAACCTATAAACCCATGAGAGACATACATGAAAACCTTTCTGAGAAAAAGACAACTGCTTAGAATCTGTTTTTAAGTGTCTAGGATTTGTGTTATCCATTAGAAATGTAATACTGTTCTAAATGAGGTTAGAATATAGTATCTTTAATGGGTTAACATGCCTGGAGATTTGCTTGTGCACAACATGAAGCTAAACATTCTACTTAACGTACAGCTGGACCTAAAAGCATCCAATCGATCCTGCTATAGCATACCAATTTGTAAGCTTTCATCTCAAAGAAGAACATTAAAATACGAAGAGTATGCTTATGACTAATGTGCTTTTTCTTTTGAAGCTTAGAGCTCTTATTACCTCTGTTTATTTATTATGTGATATAGGTTTATAGGTATGCTAATGACCACTGTAGCCTTTATAAGCCTAGTCATGCAAACCAAATGTATCCCATGGGCTATTTTGCCTTAGAAGTTATTTTAAGGGGCATTTTTAGAGTATGATTTAAAAGCTGTTATAGGTGTTAGACTAGGTATGAATTTCTGATTTCATTCCCATCCAATGGGCCAGGTTTTGCTTGACTAGGGTTAGGAACGGGCTTTACTTCTCATGGATTGAAAGCCTATTCCAGAGAATGGGAAATCTCTGAGATACATACACGTTCCTCCAACATGTTATATCTAGACTTTATGGTTTTACTATATCATTTTCAGTTCTATTGGTGTTGTAAATGAAATAATCTGACACTTAATTTGAAGAGGAAGAAATAACATAAAAAATGGCAGGAGTGGGTACTTTACATTTCAGATAAAATTTGTAGTTAAGGGAAGTACTGGAAAGGAATTACATGCTTTCTTTTTATTGCCAATGACATAAACAAATAAAAAGAAAGTCACACTTCCTTGTATTTCTGGGTCTGAAAATTGTAGTTTTATGAAGAGTCTTCTCTCATCTACTAAACAAAGCAAAAAGGCAAAATGCAATTGGTACACTTTATTACAGGGGCATTTTAAACCTAAACATATTAAGATATTCCATGCTGTAATTTTTGGATGCATATTGTAAAGCTTACTTAAACAGTTTATGAATATGTATGTGGGTTGAGGCAATTGGCCCCAAACTGTAATTATTTATTTTTATTGTATTTATTTTACATTTTTTACCGAGATAGTCCGACTAGATATGTGTCCATTTTCACCAGAGGCCCGGGGGAGAAAAGCTCCAAGAAACAGATTCAACAAACTGTTACATTTTTACAGTTTAAAACACAAAATAAACATAAATAAAAATATCTGTACACAAATGTAAACAAACACAACAAACAGATATACGCAAACAAATTATTACATTTTTACTCAGATGGAAAATTCTAGACACTCTTAAGAATGATAGGGTATTGAATTATTGAGAAATATTACACTAAATATTGAATGTTAGAAATAGAATTGGAATAAACAACACAAAGATGATTTTTTTTATTATTAGAACAGCTTTACATTTGAAAAATATTTTGTATTGCTTTTGCAATAGAAGCAGTAGCTATGTTTGAAATACGCTGACAGTAGAAAGCAGTAGTAACCAAGTAAGAGAGCAAACCAGTATAAAGCATCGGTCAAAGAGAATGCAGGACAGCAATGTTGTAGCATTTTATAAGTATATGGGTAAATGCACAGTATCTTAATGTAAATTTAAGAGAAAAATATTAAGGTTATAGCAGCACTCGTCAAACTGCACAAGACTGCAATACTAAATAGTCACCTTTCCAAAAACGTGTGGAAAGAATTGAAAAAAAAAAAAAAAACTGGCATTGAGAGCCTGGATATTTCTCGTGAAGGTGAGGGGACTAAATGTTCAGAAAAAAACATTAGGAACAGAATGTTCACAAGGAAGGTGTTTGTTACATTGTGTGCAAAGTTTAACTCTGCTTAATATTAAGATCCTAAATGCATACATGCAGGCAGAGGCCAAGCCTGTGAATTTTGAATTAGACAGTCTAAACTGTTTAACTTGGATGACTGAGCAAAACTTCAGAAAGATAAATAGAATTGATAGAAATTTATTCATATGGGTTATAAAAGCTATATATCAAATGATAAACAGACGTGTACTTTTTTTCCATTTATAAATGGAATTCTTTTATTATTTAAAAGATTTGTTTACTCTAACTATACACATAAAGATCTACTAATAATATTATTCCTGGTAGCCTACATGAGTGGATGTTTAATATCATTTAACATAACAAAATGGTTGAATTAAAAGAGAACGGGCTCATTTACTGGCACCAATTTCTGACCGGAAATAAAAAGCATTCTGTAGATTATCCGATTGCCAAATACAACATAGAAGACAACAGTTGGCTTGATTTACAAATATGTAAAGAATTTATTCTAGATAAACTCAAATAACATCTGATACACAAAATAGTAACATCCCTAAAATCCTAGACCTCCTCTCTAATACCAAACATAACTCAACTAAAAATACTTCTTCATTATCAATCATTTATAAAATTATTAGAAGCAAATTTATTTCCAATGATAGAGGTTTCTGGTCATATTCAATAAAATTAATAAAGAAGAGCTATCGGATAATAATAAAACACTAGTCTTGAAATCAGCAGCAAAATCAGCATCTTCTCCATAGTAGAAAATATTCACATGGAAATTTCTAAACAGAGTTTTTCTTACACCTGACAAGATGTCAGCTACATATAAAACAGAAAACTCAAAATGGTGGAGGTGTAAGACAGCCCTTAGTGTTGATTGCCAACATATTATTATTGAATGTAAAATAGTTGTCTCCTTCTGGACAGATTTAAGATCTTTTTGCAAAGCTCTGTGGTCTGATAATTGTGTCATCACAGATTCCCTCATATTATTTAATATGCCTATACCAGTAGTTATCCCAGTATCACAAATGCCTCTTCTTTGGAGTATTTTAGCCATAGCGAGGAAAATCATTACTAAAACTGGAAAATGAAGACTACTATCTCTTTCAGTAATTAATTTATTTTCTTAGCCAAATCAGTTTGTAACAATGAAATATTCACTATAAAAATGAGAACAAAGAATGTGACCCATCAATTAAATGATTGGCAGAAATTTCATAATTTATTAGAAAAATAGTAATGATGTTATAAATGTACAAATTTGTGGACTCTGTCAATAGTTGTATATAGTTTTTTGTGTTTGCACTATTATTAAATGTTAAAATGATTATTGCTTTGAAAAAAAAATAAACAAAAAGACAGATAAATAACATGGATTTGCAACCTAATGCAGAGCATATGGAATATTGACAATTATAAATGTGAAAGCAGCTTATAAGAAAAGGCAATTTCCTTTAATAATAATGAAAGGTACTGGTCCCAATCTACCACAAAGAAGGCAAACAAATACAATGTATTTAGACTTGAGAGGTACTCTCTGAACATTATATTGTGAAGCTGATGGTGTGAAACATAAAGTTGTAGTTAAATAGAAAAATAAAGTGGCTTGTTTAAAAGAGTCACATCTAATGTTTGTTTCAGCAGATGTCAAATCTAGAGTTTTCAGACAAAAAAAATGCTGATGCAGTGAACAGGTCAAAAAAGCATGCAGACTGGACCTACTTGATAAATTACTGATGATAGATGTTATTGACAGTGAACCAGCGCACATAGGGATAAAACAATGGACAGCCACATATATAACTCTGTCACAAGTGTGAGAAAATTTTTTTAAATGGCTGATGACCTTGGCTCTAAATGATTGTTATTGTTGAAGTGACACCCCAACCCCATGTGCAGAAATGGGAAAAGGGTTGTGGATGGATGGATGGGTGGATGAATCTAAAGTAACTGAGATAGGATTTATGCAATCTTGGTACACAACAGTAGATGTCAGAAATGGGTATATATTTTGGTGGCCTAAAAATACAATTTCACTACAAGGTAATTTTATAATGCTGAAAATGCTACATCAGGTTCATCTTGGAAAATTCAGAATGAAAGGTTTAGCTGGACAGTAGTCTGGCATAAACCAGGATGTAGAAGAAATAAAGATGTTTTGATAAAAGCTGAGCAAGCAGTAGGCCCCTACTAAGTATATATTTAAAACCCATGGAAATGGCTGGAAAAACAATTGTCTTTGCTGCATATAGACTTTGTTGGTATGTTACTGGGAAAATGTTTCTGGTAGTAAAAGATGTTCATTCAACTTAGATGGATGTAAATGAAATGAATTCCACGTCTTCTCATGCAACCACTGAAAAACTGAAGCAAAGATGTATCGTACATGGTGTTCTTTAACTGGTGGTATATAATAATGCATCTTGTTTAACTAGTATGCAGTTTGCTAACTTTTATGAATAAAATGGGAGAAATCATATAATCATTGTTCAGTTTTATGCTTAAACTAATACCCTGACAGATGGCTATACAGACTTTGAAGGGATGAAAAAATGAAAGGTAAAACAGTAGAAATTGTACTGTCAGGGTTACTGTTTGATTACCAAATTAATATTAAGCTGATAACAGGTTTAGTCCCAGCAGAATCTCATGAGGAAGAGGGAGGCAGTAGCTTGGCTAGTAAAGAATAAACCTATCTGCAGTTCCTCCCCATCTCTGTTTAGTTCATCTATTTGTAAATTTTGCATTTAAAAGAGGTTTATTGGCTACAAAGCCACAAACACTGTTTTTGCTTTTTCCACTGAAGTCTAGAGAACATTCCCTCATTAGGTTTTTGTGCTGATCACTCCTTTAGACCCAATGAAAATTGTGGTGGTGCATCCATATTTGAAGGAAAGCACATCATTTCAAAATGAGAGGGTTGTGAAAGATCTGGGTACTTGAGTGGATACCTCCCTTACTACGGAATATCATGCTGCAATGGTGGTTAGGAAATCCTTTTACCTCAGACGGCTCATAGGAAAAGGTATTTTCTCTTCATCAAAAGAAGCCTCCCCCTATTTGTAGTCCACACTGATTAGACCCATAACAGAGTACAATACCCCCCTTGGGATGTGCTTACTCAGCATTTAAAGCAAACTAAAACACCATAGAGGTTCTTAACTGAAAATATCAAGAGCTTAAATGACCTGAGCTACCATGAGTGACCAGAGGCTATATCTCTATCTCCCATATCATATGTCTATGTCTTGCTTGTAGGGCCATAAGAGATCCAGTAGTCCAAGAACTCTTAAGCCTGCAAAAATCAAACAGTCCTACTAACACTAGGACCAGAGAACAAACTTTACTCCAGCAAATAGAAAAGACAAAGAGGATGGATAGATTTGTTACACAGCACCTTCCCCTTCTGTCCAAATTAAGCAGTGTGGCACACTGTCTGCCTTTAAAATGGAAATGAGAAGTCATATGGGTATTTACAAATTTATCCTGGTATGACTGGCCTGTCCCTCCTTGAAAAGGGTGGTAAGATATAAGGGTGGGCACTGACAAAGTGGAAACAGCCTCTCAGCTCAGTTGATTGTATTTCCTGTAATGTTATGATGCTATTCAAAGTAAGTCATACCTGTCATCTGTCCCTGATTTTTGCCGACTGTTTTAATGCTGATTCAATATATTACTTTCAGCTTCAGAAAAGCTGTGATTTTTTTGTGATGAAACAATGAGGATCAGAGCCACAAACCAATGTCAAATATTTTAACTATGAATGGTCTTTAAAAACTCTTTGAAAAGTGGATATTAATCAAGTTTTATTCTATCACTATTCCAAATGAATACTATCAATATTGAAAAAAAGGGACCTAATTTACTTACTTTTGCCTTTGCCCTGAAAGTTTCTAATTTGGGTATTTGTCCTTGATTAGTATTCTGTTTGTCCACCACTCGTGAGACTAGAAGATAAGAACTTCGTACTGCATTTCAGTCACATATCTACTAGGAACAGCAAACATGCTAGCCATCTGCTTTAGTTAAGATACTCCAGCCAAGAGGATGGTCATCACTTCGAATAAGTTTTCTAATGATATTTAAAAAACAGGAGTAATATTATGCAGTCTTGATGGTACTAGCTGTCAAAACTAGCTTATAAAGTATTGTGATACCACATGACAAATTAGTGATATAAGGAAGGTCATATGAATGGAGCTTGGGCTGTTCACACCTGATTCTACCTCTTCCACTTGCCAAGATCCAGTGCAAAGCATACATGGGAATCATTTGCATTTCTTTCTGCACCATTCTGGCTGGATCACCTAGGGATATTCTTCCTGATGGCCATAGTAGTTTCTTTGAGCTGTTTTGCTTTAATCAAAGAATAGTGTTCTAAGACCTCAAATCACTACAAGTCACTCATGGGCAGATCAAAGGATGTAACAATAATGTTGCATGTTACATAGTAGACTACAGGAAAAACTCTATAATGTGTACATTTAGCAGAAAATAGAACTTATTTCATAAATGGACTCAAAACTGCGCCCCCTCATATTTTCTCTATCCAATGCTTACTACCTGTTGTTCCCTTAAAGCAGGTCACAGTGAAGGCACAGCTATATCCACAGTATCCGAGCAGCAGTAAAAGGACAATTACTGGTAGAAACTGAAGCTAATTTGTCAGGCTGATATCAGGATACTGTTAGAAATATCAAGGCAAGTGCAAGCTGACACAAACATGCACAAATCCACTGCAGCAAGGTACCTGAAAGTGACTGTGAAACTCTGCCACTGTTTTGCCTCCCTTCAAACCTCAGGTGTCTGTTGACCTATCTGATTTTCTTACAATATGGTATTGCTGACAGTCAGAAACATATCATTTCAGGATGCAGAATATTGTATCCTGCCTATGTCTACAATTTTATTTTTTCATCTCTCTAGGGATGTTGTGGATTACATATTCTTTCATGCCAAAAAACTCATACAAAACTATGATTAGTGGTCTTTGGTGTCAGAGGAACAAGCCAGAGGGAGTGGCATTGAACAGCCAGAGTTTGTATCACTCCTGCTGTGATTAGTGTTGCTAGGTTAACCCACAACAGGCAGTTTACTGGACAGAAATTGAGTGTGCATGTCATCAGTCTTCCCTCTGCAGGTCTTAGTCTACATGCAGCATGAAGCATTTCAGTCTGTGAGGAGCAGTGTAGAGAAACATACTGTTGTGCAGCTTCAGTGTAACAGTGCTTGGACAATGTTTGTTACTCAGCAGGGAGCAAGGGAGCATGGCATAAAGCACAGATTATTTTAGATGAAAAAGCACAAATCACCCATGCAGGCAGAAGATATGACAAGCAGAGATGGAGAAATAAATGAGTTAACTCATGCACTCCAATGGAACTCTGGAAGTTTAAGGACCGATATCTATACAGGAAGAATGCAGAGTCTCTGTAATCACAACTACGCAGGTAAAAGCTGCACTCTCTAAAGCCAAAAGCACAGCATCCATGGGATTGGACAACATCCCAGGCTGCATTTTACATGAACTTCAGAACGAACTGGCTCCCCACCTAAGCACCATGTTCAATCATAGCCTCAAATCAGGCTTTGTGCCCACTGAATGGAGTACAGCAACAGTTATCCCACTCCACAAAGGGGGATCCACCACTGATCCCAGAAACTATCACCCTATTAGCCTGATGAGCCTGGTCTGCAAAGCCATGGAACGGATCATCATGGAACTCATAAACAAAGACATTGGTAACCTCCAAACTCTGGATCCCACCCAGTTTGGGTGCATGAAAGGTAGATCATGCCTCCTGAACCTGATCGACTTCTTTGATGCAGTCACCAAAGCCGTATACAAGTGTAAGGTGGTTCACACAGCCTATCCTGACCTCGCCAAGGCTTTCAACACCATCCCCCATTCTGGAATTATAGCTAAACTCACTAAACTAGGTATAAATCCCTACATCACAAGATGGGTTGCCAGCTTGCTCACTGACAGAAGCCACACTCCAAATCTGACCTCAAACCAGTGGCAAGTGGAGTACCACAGGTTTCAGTCCTGGGACCTCTCCTGTTTGGTATCTACTTCTCTGAAGTACAGGCTAACACAGAAGTCCTCTGGCTAACAAAGTTTGCAGATGACTGCAAACTAGGAGCCATAGTCGAGTCCCGAAATGATGTGGAAATCCTACAGAAGGGCCTCGCTGAGACAGATGCCTGGTGTCAGAGCCATGGCCTCAAGCTCAATGCCAAAAAGTGCATTGTCATCCTCTTTGGTAAAAACTCTGTACCCATGAACTACTACATAGACAGTCTACTTAACACAGAATGTGTGATAAGAGACCTTGGGACCCAGGTGGACAGTAGTCTGTCCTTTGATAGTCACATTGCAACAGTAGTCAGGAAGTCCTTCTACATGGCACACCTCATCATAAAAGGGTTCTCATTCAGGAAAAAAGAGGTCATTGTTCCCCTCTACTCGACACTCATTAGACCCATTATAGAGTACAATGCCCCTGTTGGAATGTACCTCACAAGACATCTGCAGCAGCTAGAAAGGCCACAAAAGTACCTCACAAAGAGGATTACTGGCCTCAAACAGATGCCCTACACTGACCGTCTCAAAAAACTCCAGCTTTACTCCGTAGCATATCGCCTACTCTGAGTTGATCTCTGCCTCACATATAAAGCTATGTCAAACCCAGAGCTGTTGGACATGCTACACCTAAAGAAATCCCAATCCCTCTGAGCTACACGCTCTAGGGACCTAAACCTTGTCACCACAATAAACAGGACATGCTGGAGGGATAGATTCCTGTCTCAGAGACTTCCCATACTCTAAAACAGGCTACCCATCTATGTCAAGCAAAGTTCTTCATTAGCACTCTTCAAGAAAAATCTTGATGGGTGGATGGGAAATAGGAAATACACCCCGGGGATCACTTCTGTGTCTCTGCTCGACAATGGCACAGGAAAATAACTTTCTTGAGTGGCGTAAACCAGGGAACCTTGTTGGCTAGTCTTACGTAGGCCCTCAGGCCGATAGCCTAGTACCTACCTATGTAACTACTAATGGGTGGAACCTAAGCCTTCTAACAGAATCAAATTATGTCCTCCCATTTCAAAAAAATGTTCATCTATCTGGAACCATAGAGGTTATGAAAGAAATATAAATGGCAAACTTTTCAGCACATCTATTTGTATAGTGGTAGGATTTTTTAGGTTCTAGGTCTTAAACCAAATTTTTGCAAATCACAGTAAACACAGTAACTATTGCATTTGTAATATTTTGTAAACAGCTTACAATATCTCAGCAACCACTCAAGTTACATACATACTGTCAGCAGCATTTTATTCATCTAGCTGAGAGCTTTCATATAAGGCTAATTAGTTATTTTTTTGTTACTTGTTGAGATATTTAGAAAAATGTGAAAATTATATCTATATAAATTGATATAATGAAAAGAGCAGTTAATATCTCTTTACCTGCACTAGACAGAAGTCAAGTATTAATGCAGTTGAGTTTGCCATTGTGCAAGCTTTAAGATGACTTTAAGATGAAATGTTTTAAAACTTTATACATAGCATGGTTTGGAATTATTGATGCAAATATGAACAAGCAATATTAGATGCCTAGAGGCATCAGTAGGAGTTAACTGCAGATGCACCTGGAGGCTTGACTCAGATGTAATAAGTTAATAGAATGATTGGGGTAGCAGAATAGCCCAGTAAACAGGACCCCCCCAATATTCAAACAGATTTCCATCAGCCTAAGAGTAATGAATTTCTGTCATCAGTGACCAGAGTCTCTTCTAACACTGGAATATCTGACAACCCTTCAGACTTGAACAAAATACATAAAATGCTTATTTTCAGTGGAATAAAACTTTATCCTGAACAGCCTATTTTCTTATTGCTATAAGCAGAGAATGAAATGTCAATCAGCCTTGCAAGCTGCACTTATATTGTGGATAAAATTATTATACTGGAATAATTAAACTATAAAAAACATAGCTGCCACACTTCGGGACAGCATATTCTACAGAACAATTGTTATATTTAGATGGAATAAAACAATACCAAAATATAAGAACCATGTTAACTGGCCATGGGCATTCACAAATGCATTCAGACATTATTATGTACTTATTGCTGCCAATTAATATAATTCATGATTTGTTACATATTATTAGATTACATCTTTTAATAATTGGCCATCTTCTTGTCTATTTTCAACCAATGGATATACTGTATGGCTTCTTAAGTCAAAAAAAGTTGCCAACAAAGTCATAAACTGATCCTTGGAATAATGAGATTTTATTCCACTGGTGTCACTGGTGTTTCTTGTAATTTATTTTTTTCTTATTCTTTTACAAGACCAAATAAAATTGAGGATGATGAATAAATAACATGAAAAAACAATATGATTATATTCATATACCTGTTCATAAAATTCTCTCAAAGTGAAATTCAGTACAGCTTTCCTATAAATATTACATAGGCAATACACCGGCTAATGAGGATACCTGGATATAGGCAATCATTTCTTGTAAAATAAAAAAATGATGTTAAATGAATAACTAAATTGTAAATAATCTTCATTTCATAATTTTGTAAGCACCTAATGAATTGGATAGTAAGGGTGAAGTAAATGCAAAACTATTACTGCTGACATATAGTAGGCTGGTTTTGTATTCCTTCAGGACATGTATTAGTTACTGACAGCAAGTTATAACAATTCAGTTATTCAGGCTGATATCACTGACAGCCAAAATTTAAATAAGTAATGACAAAGAGCAGAGGACAAAAATAGACCCTCAGTGAAACACTTACCCCGGGATTCAATAAAGCATTTTTCCCATGCCAGAATAGTGTATTAGCTTCTGCATAGAATATGGCCGCCGAGCGATTCGGTAAACAAGGCTGGGGATGTGCACGAGCCTGCCAGCACTATTCTGGCATGGACACCACTGAATAATGTTAATTATCTCATTTGCTGGTGAAAACCATGCAAATGAGGTAAATTAGCAATTCAGTAAGTAGGCAAGCATCCGTACCAGAACAGTGTCTGTTGCAGAAATGTATTTTGTTATTGACCATGCACATTTCAGCAAAACTCAAAACGGGGGCATGACAGCTCAAAGTAAAGCATGTATTATGACTATTAGGCATGCCAATGGCCAAAAATATGGCCATTGGCATGGAAAACAGTTGCAAAAGTATGAAAATAAAAGTTTTTTTTTTTGGCCAATTTCAGCCGTTTAGGCATCGTGCAGTGGCACGTAAATGAGATTGTACAGAAAACTTAAAAAAATGTGAAAAGACAATTTTAAGTGAAATCTGGATTTTGCCATTATAGTGGGTAGCATGCAGAACCAAAACGATAACAGGTAGCATTGGTTGCTAAGGAGAAAGGCTCTGGTGTAGTGGTGTAACAAGGGGCTAAGGCAGTTTGTTATGCAAATGAGCAAAATTTACTGAATAGCAAAATGGGAGACCATTGTCTGGATGAACCTAACCGCGTAGGAGCTATAAGGCAATGGTGTAAGCAGGAGAAGCAGCTGAGATGAAAAGGGGGTGTATCTTGCTTGGTGTAAGCACATTGGAGCTCCACACCTTCCATTTGAGCTTAGCTAAGAACAGCTAAGCAAGGGGGTGTGTCTGAGGCTGTATTTACTTATTTCATGAAATGAGGAGAGTGTTCGCGTCCAGGGGAGGGGCATTTCAGTTTAAAAGCGTTTGGTCTAGCTAAACGGCTTTGCACAGCATGCACATGCAGTTTTAAACAAAACAAAACAAAAAAAACCCTGGAAATAGCAGAACTCTTTACATTTGGGCAGTGGGTTTGCATGGCGTGCCGCAGAGCTTAAAATGGGAAGGGAAAAAACTGGGAAATAACAGAATAAAACCAGTCAAGTACAAATAATATAGCTGGCAGGTGGAATGTATCATAGTCAGCCAATCATACAGGCAGCATCTGCAGCACAGCAGTATAAACTATGCAAACACCTTTCAGTCTGTTTTTCCCACTAACTCTGCATCATTGGTGTATACACTTGGGGGAATTTTAACCAACAAAATGTTAGGGGCTGCTGTCACTTTGATGCATCAGTATGTACTACAGGCTGAGGGCAGTGAGGAGGATAATGCTAACAACTGCTCCAGACTGAGAAAGAGGAGAAGAGTATTCAGACCCAGGGTAACCTACCAGGGGCTACATGATCTGGAGATACTAGAGCACTACAGGGTGGATAGGGACATATTTCAGCAACTCATTGAGCTGTGCTGACCTCACCTCAAACCCAGAGCCAACAGATGGGAACCCAGCCCAGTGGATACCAAGGTATGTGTAGCCTTAAGAAAACTAGCTATAGGTACTTTCCAAAGACCTACTGGGGACATCATGGGGGTCTCACAGGCATCTGCATTCGGGGTACTCCACCATTTCCTGGATGCCATGCTACCACATGCCGGTGAGCACATTTACTTCCCCAGCACCTGTGAGGAGAGGATCAGCAATATGCACCTCTTCCACCTTTTGGCAGACTACCCAGTGGTACTGGGTGTCATAGACTGCATGCACATTCACATCAAAGTACCACCCAGTGAACAGGGTAGGGTATACGTTAACTGCAAGGGCTTTTACTCCAGCAATTGCCAGATTGTGTACAATACCCAGGGCATTATCATTAATGTGTGTGCTGTCAGCCCTGGAAGCTATCATGACTCCCACATCTGGCATTCCTCACAGCTGTACCAGGGATTTGCCAGGGGGAACATCCCATATGGCCATCTGGTGGGGGATGCTGGCTATGCATTGGAGCTGTGGATGATGACGCCCATCAGAAATACACACACACGCACACACACACACACACTCACTCAAAAACGCAATAATGAGGCACACACACAAACCAGGATAATTATAGAGCATGTGTTTGGGATTCTCAAGTCATGGTTCAACTGCCTTGACATATCAGGTGGATCTCTGCAGGACTCTCCAGCCACATGTGCACACATGTTCATAGTATGTGCCATGCTACACAATATGATCCTGTGGAAACAGCTGTGGTAGGAACAGCACTGGGAAGGGCCACACAGCCTCCCACCATTGTCAAAGTCCCCACAGGCACAAAGGGATTGGGAGGAGGAACCCCCTGAGTCAGCAGATGGAGGCATGTCCAGTATGTCCTGGCCTTGGCAAAGAGGCAATGCATAGCACACACACTGATACTGCAGGGACCCAGGGACTGACACCTCTCCGACTCGCGCACACACAGTAAAATGGATGCTACATACATCATGTACCTTACAATGTATAGGCAGCATACTGCGTGCATCCGACATAGGCACCCTTCAAGCACTGTCCTCACAACTGCCACAGGCACAAGGTAAGTCAGTCTTCTTAACAGTAAATGAATGGATTAGTATGTTCTGGTAGCATATCTCTGGCATTGCTGCATGCATGCAAGGGAATGGGGTGGCCTACTGGGATAGGAGCAGACAACTGACAGCTTTGTGGGACACCAGGAAATGTTTGCCCAATACTGGCTTCCCCACACTATGCAGTAGTACCCAAGGTGACAAATCCCACTGCAATATATGTGGAGGAGCCAACTTACTGGGGGGTCATAGGTCATAGGCATGGATGTCAGTGTGGGGATCCCATACTCACCCCTCAGCCTCACCCAGCAAGTCAGCCATAGAAAACCATAAATAAATGTCTGACAAAGGCCCACAAATGGCGACAATTATGAAATACCTCCTATAGACTTACACAGTGATAACACAGCTGGTCTTGCAGTTGCAGTAAGGCTCTGAAGGGTAAGAAGTCTGAGACTCAAAATGTATGCACTGTCCAGATATCAATATCTGTTAATGCAGGAAAGCTGGACAGGTCATGGACAGGGGGGCACACATATGGACAGTACACAGCTTGGAGTAACCTACAGAGTGCCTACCATACCTCTCAACTATACAGACCTATTGCAGAATGTTCAGAGGTTTGCATCATATTTGTGGTCTGTATATCATGAAATAGTGGTTGTCTGGCAATTCATTGGCAAATCACATAAGACTAAGGTCAGATTGTAGTGTCCGACTTCATACCCTATAGAAACACACATGCTAATGCAAAACCTGTTACTGAATCACCTTTCTAGGTTTCTAAGGCCAATACTTAAAAATTGTCCCTATATTTAGGCCTCTGTCCCCCAATTACTTATGGCTTTCTCCAGATGTCTGGCTCTCAGAAGTTGAGATGTATGGTGCATAGTACGACAATAGGTATCAGAAGGTCAGTGTACTGCCAGTTTATAAAAGGCTGCCACCTTTCTGTGTCAGCACTGACAACATGTCAATACCCCTGGAATGACACAGGTTGTCACAGAAGGAGCACAAGTATGCCTTGTATATCTGTTCTGTTTGTCCTAACATTGCATTTGCCTGCCAACTATTTGCAAAACAAGAAAGGGTCATGTCAAAACAGCAATGGCAGACAGTGGTGAAGCAGATGTCATACCCATAAGAGCAAACAAGCAACTACCAATCCGGACTCCCAACTGTCTATGTTTGGCAGAAAATTATTGACACCCTGTCCCCATGTATGGGCCTTTGTTTGACTGTCATATTTGGGCCTGTCCAGATGTCAGTCTGTGACAGTTTGACAGCTAGACTCACATGTAGCCTCATAATAACATATAGAAACACAAACAATCTAAGGACCACAGCAAATGGAGTGGTGCAATGATGGACAACCTGATAATTAGGTACACTTAGTAGTGTGAAGTCCACAACCCTGGTGAGATGTAATGGCATGTACCCCACCCACATCAGAATTACAAATACATAACAGCAGCCACTGAGGCCAAAGCCTGTGACTGGACTAAAGAAGGACAAAGAGACACACATAAGGGGAAGAGGAACCACTGATCAGACAAATGGAGAATGTGCACACCAGAACAAATTGTGCAGTAACATAGGTTCCATGCAGTGTATGGAGCCAGTAAACATCACCTGCAAATACACAACACACACCCATGTAAGTGGAGTTCTGCAATAAAACATAAACAAAAGCAATGGAAACCTCAGAGGCAAAATCACATGATAACTCCACAAACCTACACACCACAGATCATGTAGACTCTACACACCAGGGTCTTGCAAACACTAAGGCCTTACCCCAAACCCCAAACACCTACTCTACACAAACAGGCTAACAGCACTGTCCCTATGGAACGGGGTATTCCATACAGACTCTACTGAGGTGACCCCTGTCTGGCATACAAAGCAATCCAGACCCTGCCTTGATGGGACTGTTGCACATCTGGAACTCAAGGCCCACTCCATCAACCTGCAGGCACAGCATCAACCTAGGCTGTGACATCAGTATGGCTTGTTGCTGTGGCAGATATGTGTACCACACACTCCCCCATCTGTGGAATACACTCCCTGTCAACAGCAAGCCAAGTGTCTCAATACCCCTAGTGATGTGCTCCCTGTATAAGTGCAGGGAAACACAAAATACAGTCCTGTGATTCCACCTGTGTCGCTGCTGGACAGGGGCTCTGTGTACTGACATGTCATAACATGGGCTACACTCTCATCTGCGTTGGTTATAAGGGCTTCAAGGCCAACACCCTACTAACGTCATAGCAACCTATCAACCTATACACAACTGTCTGTCAGTGGTTCACCACATTACTCCGTACTGCTCTGCCACTGATATACCTGGAAGTCACAGTGCTATGTGGAATATACTACACATATAATGGACATTTCTACACAGTAGAATGCACTTTGTATCCACACTCATACCTCTCAACCTCTGACAGCAAGACATCTGGACAAGGTCATAAATATAAGTGGGAGAAAGGCCCAATGATAGCCATGCATTGTAAATATTGCCCTTACATACTGAGAAAGTTGGTAGAATAATGGGTTTTGCATTAGCAGGAATTGTCTGAATGTTATGAAGTCTGAAACACTAATGTCTGACATTGTATGTCAGTCTTCAATTGTATGCAACTAACTTGTCATAAAAACACAAGTTTATGTAGACTGGGCAAAACTTCTAGACAAACACCTGGAAAATCTGCCAAAAAATGTATGAGAGGTATGGCCACACCAGGAAATGACTTTTCAGGTGAGAAGAATACCACACAAGCAGTAGATCCCCAGCCAGAATATCACCAAGTTGCTGGACTGTTTACACAGATTCATCAGTCAACAGGCTGTAGCCACACCTCTCAACTGGCCTTTTTGGGCAAGAATGTATATAGTCGGGCTCATAATATTGGTCTGTGCATCATACATCTTGTATTCCTCTGATAAAACACTGTAATGATCTGAGGATGTCTGTCACTAGGTAATGACACAATACATTCCAGTGTCAGACTTCAGATATGTCAGAAAATGTCTGCTAAAACAAACCCAGTGTCTCTAGGAAAGTCCTGTTTACTTTTGAGAGGTATGGTTGTAGCACACAAAACCCTGGACCAGAGTACAACTATCGCTAGAATGGAGTCCCACTCACACTATAGAAGGTCATACTGGGCATCCTCCTACACTTAGAGAATCACAGGCCATGTTGGAACCCACATCGGACTATATAACTGTATTAAAAACAAAAGATAAGCGATGCTCCACACCGTAAAACTTGACTAAACAATTTATTTAAGACTATGATAGCGACAAAACAACAAACAGAAATACAGAGGACAAGCGCTTTCAGCTACTAAAGCCTTCTTCAGATCCACATTTAAAAACCACTTCAACATAATATAAAGCTTCTATCAGCCAATGACAAATAATATGTAAATATCATGTTTTAGACTAACCAATAAAGGTGCTTATACAAGCAACTTTATCATCCAATGTACTTGATTATTCTAATGAACTTTACCTAACCAATAAAGGTAAAGATGTAAATCAGACTTCACTTTCCTAAATATCATTGGCTTAAGCTAGCCAATAGAAGTAAAAATGTAAATCAAACTTCTCTTCTGTATGGATCGATAGTTCACATCACATTTATATAAGAAACTACTTGCCAATATCATTTTCTAATACTTTGATAGTTAAAATACCTATAATATGCAAAATTCACTTAATAAAAACGCACCCTTAAAAGCATATATTAAAACATAAGCAAGCCTTACATTTGCTAAAATCTAAATACTTAAAATTAATGCATTGGCTGGGAATCGAACCCGAACCTCCCACGTGGTAGGCGAAAATTCTACCACTAAACCATTTTGAATTATATAAATAAATAAATAATTTCAAACAAATTAAATGAAAGAGCAATGGTATAAAATAATCTTACACACATTTGATAAAGCAGTCTCTAGCTTAAATGCTTATGTCCCAGGCATATAATCTATGTGGAGCATGTCATGTGTACGCAGCATTATAGTACATACAAGTGGATATGTAAGATAACTAATATGTCTATTGGCAACTGCATATATGTTTCTGTATGCACAGCCCCTATGGCTGTCTTTAGTGTATGTATGTGGTGGCTATACCATTTTGTGTGCCTCTTCCACCCTGTGAACTCCCCCATTGCCAACCTAGTGTCAGCCTATACAGATGTCATCCACTGTACAAGCACAGTTACACAGTTTGTAACATCAAGTCACTGTGGTGCATGCAATGGTCATATCACGGTGTATTGCACATTAATAGATCTGTAGGTCATCTACTCTGAGAAGTGTCACCTCCATGTGCATGTGTGATTCAATGCATGTCCCCATGCAGCTGTGTGTGTGTGTGTGTGTGTGTGTGTGTGTGTGTGTGTGTGTGTGTGTGTGTGTGTGTGTGTGTGTGTGTCAGATGGCTCTAACATGTTAAGGGCCTCAGAACCTACCATTGGAAATCCTAACAGCCCCTGCAATTTTTGCCCACTTTAATAGTAGTACAACAG
The DNA here is from genome assembly GCF_019279795.1 of Protopterus annectens. Classification (NCBI taxonomy): domain Eukaryota; kingdom Metazoa; phylum Chordata; order Ceratodontiformes; family Protopteridae; genus Protopterus; species Protopterus annectens. Next base: position 121,456,345 of record NC_056734.1, on the reverse strand, counting down.
TACCACTGTGCTATTTGGTTATGTATCTTACACTATCATTCATAAGACTGTGCAGGTAGGGGCTGTGCTTAGCCCTTTGTCAGCTGCCCCATGTACAGGACATCAGCTCCATCAGGGCTACCAGCCAGTCGGAATAGAGCTCTGACTGACCTGGCTGCTCAAAAATGCGAGCGGGAACAGTTATGGCACTTGTAATATTATCGGCAGCACTTTTGGAACTTGAATGCACTCTTGTAATGGATTATATACAAATAAGGAAGTGTGTGTGAAATGCGAGCAGGAACAGCACTTGTAATATTATCGGCTGCACTTTTGGAACTCAAACGCACTCTTGTAATGGATTGTTTGTTTGGGGAACTCTTGCAATGGATTATTTACAAGTAAGGAAATGGGAACTCTTGTAATGGATTATTTACAAGTAAGGAAGAAGTATGTGTGTGAAATGCGAGCGGGAACGGCATTGCTCTTCCATTTTGTTTACAGTAAAATACAGCAGGAATGTGCTTATCTCAAACTCCATGGAGCCGGGCAAAAACTGTGTTGCTTTTACTGGCCGTTATGCACAGTAAAGATGGTAGAGACAGACAGGTCACTTTGAAATAATATGAATAAGTTAGTTGTGCACTGCAAGCAAGCTCACCAATCTAACTATGCCTATCATCTTATCATGATTAAATAGGTTTGGATTTTGCTGATTGTATAATGGTTTATTGCATGGTATATTAACAGAATTAAAAAAAAAAAAAAGGTTAATGAGCCCCTTTGCAGATGGCTTTACCCCAGCTTTCTTTTTAACAGGGCAGCCACACTTCTTATTACAATTTGACAGAGAGACTTATCAGGCAAGCAGGCTAGGTATAGTTTGTTTTCTTAATTGCTGTTGTTAAGCCTAATTACTAAATGAGGTGGAGTTGGTGAAGAAGGGAGGAGGCAAAGGTGGGGGGTTTGAGTGCCTTGTACGAGGGATCCTCTTAACTTTTATCAGCATCAGCTCAGCTTGGACCAGAGATGGCATGCTGTACCTATGGACTATACTACTAGAAAGTTCTTTTATCCAGGGGGAAGGTTGGTACTGTATTCAACTTCAAGTACAAGCAGGCATGCATTATAAGAAGTGCTAGTGCACTGTGCTCTCTGGGGTACTGGATTTGTACTTTAAGGAACATTTGTAATACTAATAGCTGTCATTTTTTTCTCCATTTTTAGTGAGGATGATGTAGTATTCAGACTTGTTTGCTCTCATGTGTAAAGCAAATGAATTTGCAGTCTGCGCCTTGTCGTCATATTTCTTGAGCCAACATTTTAAATATTCCCTGCACATAGCATGGTGTGGCTTGTTTTAATTATTTAATGTGCAAGATCTGCTGTTTATCCAATTTCCCACGTGCTCTTTTTCTTTTCTTTTTTTAAAAGGAAATGTGTGGAGTTGTATTTAGATCCATTAATACCATTGGATGTGGATGCTTCTTATTTTGTCTGCGCTATGATTTGACTTAGTAATATAATTGATTTTGATTCTGAAACAATATTTGGCTTTCCTACCTGCAGCTGACAACAAATCCTTGTGCAGAGGGTTTTTGAAGTTTGATTCCGTCCTCCAAACTATACCTAGCATGATGGAAATGGCTGCCAAACATGCATAATAAATATTATATTAAACAATTTGTATTGCTGTACTGCTACCACTATAACTGTCTTATGTAAATATTGTAAAAAGTAAGAGATCTGTGTTTTGGCACACAATATGACAATATTCTGCTTAGAACAACCAACTTCATAGAAAATCACTAGATGATTCTTGTTACTGCTGTTTTTAACTCAGAGACCAGGACTTTTCATAGAAAGCTGTTTGGCAGCTTTTGTGCCTCAATGCTTCATAAAGCAGCCTGCTTTTATTACAAGTAATACTGAAACTGGTGCAATTCATGTCACAATTTCTGGGTCTTTAGACCCAGAAAAAAATTATATACATAAAGTAAAATAAAATAATTTGATTCAACAAATGAAGAGGATATCACTTTTTTAAGTTATTTGTAGTACATTTTGTTCATGTTATGGATTATGCAATTTGACAGATACAGAAAGCAATTATGGCAAGATCTGCCTTGCTTAAGAAATAGTTTAAACATGCTGACACTTCGCAACTTGGAAACTGTTTAGTGATATTTCTTAAAATGTTGTATGGGTTTGGTGTATATTTATCTGTGTGTGTGTGTGTGTGTGTGTGTGTGTGTGTGTGTGTGTTTATGCTCCCATTTAATACACCTGGTGGCTTGAGGTATTCGGGCTCAAACCGTGTACCTAAAGTCCCTAGCCACCACCACTTGAGCATTGTCCAGATCTTTTGTGCTAAGAGTTGAGCTATGGTGAGAAGTGAGAACTGAATTCACTAAATGATAACCAATAAGTTTCAGTCTTCCTATCTTTCAGGAAGCTGCTGATTTGGCATAGTGGTATGTTGCTCTGACTGTAGTGCATAGAGTCCTGGGTTTAAGACTTGACCGTGAAATGCATGGTGGTAACACAACATTTTATTCTAGTAACTTTCCAAAATTATACAAGCAATGTTTAAAATGTGTCCCTGTTTTTTGACCTTTTGCCCCCCCCAAAAAAAATGAAATTTAAAATAAGTGCGAGAAGCTGTGCAAGATGCCTGTGGCTTACACTACTGTCATTCTGTTTATAGTATGGGAGCGGAAGTAGACTTTTATGATGGAAATGTTCTGAATTGGGAAGTTTTGTCATTATTGGTTCATGCATTTTGTTTCATTGCCTAAAGTACAGCCAACTGGAAAAATGTTCAAGCAATAAATTTAAAATGTGCTCCAACAAGTGTGCTGTATTATACAAGGAATATAACTTAATAAAGTCAGGAAGGTTTATCATAGAAAAGAACACATGTATGTTTCTTGTTTTGTGTGTAAAGGGCCAATGATTTGAAAACGGCCCAAAGGTAATCTTTATCCACCACTGGCCAAATGCATTTTCTTTGGATGTGGTGTGGGTTTCAATGAATGTGAGTTTCAAGGGCAGAGAAGTTTTAAGGCCACGTCTATTTTCATTGTGAGACAGTACTGCTTTGTTCAAAAGACGTCTGTTAGTGTTTGTGCATTGTGCTATAAAATGTAAAAATAAAATCCAAATAATCATTATAGAAGTAAAGCAGTATGCACACATTAGTGTTTATGGGAAATGGGGCGAAATAGCCAGGTAATGGGAAATTGGAATGGCTGCAGGGAGACTCTGGTGCCATATTTTGGTTGTCTGTTTTCAGTTTGCATTTGAAAGTTGGTATCCCACAATTCCACCAGAGTGGGTGGGGTTACATAATTATATATGCAAATTAGATGTTAATCAGTATACAGATTTGTACCTATTTTTCATGGGCCTTGTCCAGATTTTTGATGTTTCCAGGTTGAGAGGTATGGTAGGGGAATGTAAGACAGTGGCCAGCTTGCAAGCATCTGTAAACCTGGTCATCCACAGACCACTGCTTTTGTCTTGTACCTCAGATGCATGTATCTCAAGGATTAGAGGCCCCCAGACCGATCCTTGGGGTACACCGCTCTGGAAGACTCTACTACTAGAGGTGGATTCCACTACTTTGACTGAGTGGGTACTATCATTGAGTCAGTTAGCTACCCATCTGGTAGCATACAGGTTGATACCTAGCTGTGTAGGAGTATGTATCCTGGCTGCCTGGGAATTACTGTGAGAGAATTGGGCTAGGTGAAGGTAGGCATTGTTCACCATCTTCCCCTCATTCTTGTGTTTGTTTACCACTTCACTGAAGTTGACCAGGTTTAACAGTCCTGATCTCCGTTTGACAATACCACACTGTGTGGGCTTAAGCATTTTGAGGTTGCCGATGTCCCTACATCCTAGATATTGTGTTCCATGCCCTTGCAGAGTAGGCTAGTTAGGCTGATGTGCATATGATTGGCTGGATCAGTGGATTGCTCCGGCTTTGTGTATAGGGATGACAGTGGCTGTCTTCTATGCAGATGAGATGACACCAGTGCTCAGGTTTTGGTTGGCCACAGTATGTAATGGAGCTGAGAGCTCATGCGTGAGTTCATGTAGGATGCAGCCAGGGGTGGTATCAGGCCTATGGAGACTTCTGTGTGTTGCCTTTGAAAGGGCACTACGGACCTGCTTCCTGATGATGAAGGGAGGAGGCAGGTGCTGTGCATGCACATGTGTACCAATGGGGGGACAGGAGGGTGATGTTTACACTTCACCTGTCTACAGCAAGTTGCCTATATCTATGCCATATGTGTATGTGATGTTATTGACCACCACTACAGAGCATATTTGGGTGTTGCCTCTGGATTGCACACATATGTGTGGAAGGCCTAGTGATTGGCCTTGGTGGATGTGTCCAATTTGCACTCATAGATAGCCTTAGGTTAATTTACCTGTGGCCTTATTTGCATGTTCAGACCAAGGTGACATTGCTTCCAATAAGGTGCCAACACCTTCTTAGCTCTGTCCGGCAATTCTTTCCACATATTATGGTATTTGTGTATTGCTGCTGTCGACATTTACCCTACCTTGAGGGAGATGATGTCCTGTCAGGTATTGCTGAGTCCGTACAGCTATGTAGGTGCCCACATAGTATTGTGGTGTGGGCTTGAACACTACTGCTAGTTCCAACTGATGGGACAGTGGCTGTAAATCTCCTTCTACCTGCTCTGAGATTTATAGTCAGTTGTGTAAAGTTTATTTTGTTTGACATTGACGGGGGGTGGGCAGGGGAGATGGTGACCTGAACAGTGATGGCTATGTGGTCAGATCTTACCAAGGAGGATGAAACTGTAGGAGTGCTACAGTGGCTACTCATGTTGGCTAGGACCAGGTACAGGATATTTCCACCTGTCATAGGAGTGTTAATTGGCTGATCCACTGCATTGCCACTGACAAAGCCGAGGAATCTCTGTGCATTCATGTTCAGGTGGCATAGGTCATGCACACTATGGTTGGGTAGTTAAAGTCACCCAGGAGCAGGGTAGATGATTGAATCCTGACTGGTTCCAGCAAGTGCTGATAGGTGTGGTAGGTGTCCAGAGCCATGGTTTGAGGTCTGCAGCTAGCTATGATTTGAGTAGGTTTTTGTCAACTGGTAACAGCACTCGGGATGCCTCCCATGTGTTATACTATTTGGCCAGTCTGAAGGTGTATATGTGTATGATAATGTTTAAAACTCCACCTCCTGTGGCTTTGCAGCCCTCCATTTGGGTTATAAACATATGATGGGATGAGTAACTTGGCAAGGTTAGTGTGCTCTCCGCAGCCGCAAAGCAGGTGTCAGTGACTGCACAAATGTCATCATCCTACATGACAAGGTACGCTTGCATTGACATGGGATACATGCTAAGACACCTAGCTCCTGTTAGAGCAAGACATCTGCACAAAGGCACACATCACTGGTGGGCAAAGGCTGGAAAATAGTGACACTTTATGACTCTAGCTGTGACACAGTTGCCAGCAAAGATGGTTTTGCATTCACAGGACTATGCAACACACAACCTCTTAAAGTAGTATATGGCATCTGCATTCAAATGTATGCTATTATGTTATGATTTCAGTCTTTAATGGGTTGCCAGTGATGTGCCAGACAATACACAACTGTATGAGGCATTGACTACAAATATGAGGCAGACATCTGGTCAGTCTGCAAAACCCTGGACAGTTGACGGGTATGGGCTCAGTATATAACATACAGTTCAGCACACACTTTTGCGCCTGTTGTTTACTATGCACATACCCTATATAATTCCTTTATATTTGTAAGACAAGCATATGTATCATAGTAGCATTCAGAGGTAACATATGAATATTTACAACATCCCAGGTAGCTGGCCTAGCAGGGTCACAGTCAGTATTGGACAACAGACACTCCAGTAGTAGTCGTACATGAGCTGACCTTTGCTGGGGTGACTCAGGGGCCAGAGCTGTGATCCATGTCACTGCAGACAGGGCAAGCAGGAATGGCCATAGGTGCTGTACAGCAGCATGTGAGTCCAGCAGGTCTTGTTGTGACCTAGTATTT